>NW_027189139.1:3334991-3397491 GCF_040958095.1 Procambarus clarkii | reverse complement strand
GTGGCTCAAATAGCCTCGGCTATCACTTCCTTTTGACGGCCGTGATGGTCAAGCGGATTAAGGCGCCCTGTAGTTACCAGATGCGTTGCTTCTGGGAGTATGGGTTCGAGTCACTTCTGGGGTGTGAGTTTTCATTCGCATATAGTCCTGGGGACCATTCAGGCTTGTTCGCATATATATATATATATATATATATATATATATATATATATATATATATATATAAATATATATATATATAAATATAACTCCCAGGTACCTGTTTACTGCTAGATGAAAAGATACATCAGGTGAAAAAAAAACTGCCCATGTCCTATGTCTCGCCCGGGAATCAAACCCGGGGCCTTAGGACAACGACCTCAGAGTGTTATACACTGTTGCAAGGACCTGTGTATGCGTGTATGTGTTTGTGCGGACTCGCATAGATGTACTCACCTAGATGTGCCTTCATGGTCAAGCTAGGCTTTTAGCCCCACCTTCTAAACATTCTTAGGTTATTGCAATGTCTGTTTTATCCCACTTTAATCATATTTACATATAAATTGTTTAATATAATTAACTTCAACGTTTAACCAGTTCCATTTATTGACAGCTCTGACACTGAAAAAGTTCTGTCTGACGTCCATGTGACTCATTTGGGTCTTTAATTTCTTTATATGCCCCCTCTTTCTGCTGTTCTTTGCTTTGAACAATATTATTTTGTCTGCCTTGTCAATTTCCCTTAGAATTTTATATATTATCATATTCCCCTTCTCTCCCCTTTCCTACAGTGTGGTACGGTCCAGTTCTCTGTCTTTCCTTAGAGCATAAACCCTTCAGCTCAGGAACGAGTCTCGTTGCATATCTTTGGACCTTTTCTAGTTTTTTCTTGTCCTTTTATAGGTAAGGGTTCCATGCTGGGGATGCACATTCATATGTGTGGGTCTCACCTTTCCTGTATATAGGGACCGGAAAGCCCTCCCTTGTCCAAATTTCTGAAGGATACACAAATGTTGGCCAAAATGGTTTATGCAGCTGTTATTCTGCTAATGTGGGCTTCTGGCATCACAAATGGCGTTATGTCCACTCCCAGGACTTTCTTCTTTTCCGATAATATAATCTGTTTTCTCTTTATTCTATATTGCTGTACTGGTCTTAGTGCGCCTGTTCCCTTCCTCATAACTTTGCATTTGGCTGGGTTAAACTAACAGCCATTTTTGAGAACATTTTTGAAGTATGTCCAAATTTGATTGATTCTCACAATCCATCACTGTCCTGACTTCTCAATAGCTTTCCATTATTGGTAAATATTGATACAAGAGAATATTTCCTCTGTCAGATGATTGACATAATTTTTAAACAGTTGGGTCCTAGAAGCGACCCTTGTGGTACTCCAATTGTAACCTCTCTCTACTTTGATGTATCTGTCCTTTTGATTCCTTCTTGAGATATATTATCTGACCCACCTTAGGACTTTTCCTGTTACACCAGCCTGCTCCTCTAATTTGAGTAGGAGTCTTTCATGCAGGATCGTATCAAATGTTTTCTGGCAGTCGAGGAATATGCATTCTGCCCATCCTTCTGTCTTGCTTGATTCCCGTCATCTTGTTATCAAATTCCAGCAAGTTTATCAAGCAGGATTTTTTCTTTACTAAAACTGCCCTGGCGCCTCGAAACAAAACCGATTTGTTCTACATGTTCCACAGGCCAGCTACGGATCAGTCAATCTCTAGTAACTTGTAACAGTTTAAGGAGCAAATAAAAAATAAAATACTCCCATCTATCACAAGTCACCACAGAGCTAAATCAGCGGAAGGAAGACTCACTGATGTAGTAGAAACAAGACACTGTGTACTCCTCTTTCGAACCTGCCATTGTGATAGATGGGAGTATTTTATTTTTGATTTGCTCCTTAATCTGTGAAAAACTTGTTATTTTAACCTTTACAACAGGCAGAGCAGTGACAGTTTTTGCCAATGATCACTATAGCTACTGACCCATCACAATATATATGTAGTGTGCTTTCTGTAGTCAATTCTCTAATTATACAATCATATGTTGCTCTCAGCTTTCCTATCTTATTCATACTTTTTTTCTTTTGCACTGGAATAATTACTACATCTACGTTACAATCCCCCCATGGTAGTGGGAATTCTCTCTTCGGCAAAGCAATACATTCTGGAATACCATCATGCTCTATAAGATTAGAACATAGGGTACTCATATTCTCTTATTATTCATTAACATTCAATGTTCATTACATTTCATAACAGACATTAATTCATTAGCTCCACCCCCTCATTAATCTAATCGCAGAGGCTACATTTATCTCCAAAATTACATCACTAATACTCTGTAGGGACCCCAGACATGAGGGCCGAGTCATTCATACCTGCTTTCCTAAGGTTTGTGGCCCATCGATCCTGTCCAAACTTTATTATCTCAGTCATTGGGTCCGAATTTATGGCAGGGGAAGCATGTCTGAGGGAAGTCTGGAATCATCCAGTGGTATGAACTGCCCTAAATCAACAGCAGTGCCACTGGAAGTTCATAACCCCATCCTCCTAGAGGACCGTGGCATGGAGGCTTCTATGACCGGATGGTGGGAACAGTCAAGTGGTGTTTAAGGAAAACCCTCCACCACCAGAAGATTGATCTACAAGAGCTTCACACCATCGTCACCGAAATTGAATCAAGGGTCAATAACAGACCACTGACCAACTTCTCTGACGATCTTTCACAACGAGACCCATTAAGTCTATCTAATCTGATGTATGGAGGAATTTGTAACCATCTAGCGTTGCTCAAGGCAGAGTTGGTGGGGAGGCAGAGTTGGTGGGAGGCAGAGATGGTGGAGAGGCAGGGCTGGTGAGAGGGAGAGATGGTGGGAGGCAGGGTTGGTGAGAGGGAGAGATGGTGGGAGGCAGGGTTGGTGAGACGGAGAGATGGTGGGAGGCAGGGTTGGTGAGAGGGAGAGATGGTGGGAGGCAGGGTTGGTGAGAGGGAGAGATGGTGGGAGGCAGGGTTGGTGAGAGGGAGAGATGGTGGGAGGCAGGGTTGGTGAGAGGGAGAGATGGTGGGAGGTAGGGTTGGTGGGAGGCAAAAGATGGTGGGAGGTGGGGATGGTGGGGTGGCAGGGTTGGTGTGTGGCAGAGTTGGTGGGAGGCAGGGATGGTGGGGAGGCATAGACATCAGAAAAGAAGGTAACTGCAGAAGGCCTTATTTCAAAACATGAGAAGCTTGCATTTACTTAATGAGTATTTTTTATTTGTTATATGCTACAGTAAGGTGTGAGAGGTATGTTTTGAGCGAATGTGAGATGTGCATATATATTTATGCACGCGCATATATATTTATGCGTTAATTCAGTAATATTGATTACTACTGAAATCGCATTGAAGTCACCACGCCTAGCAGGGGACTGTTTTCATACAAATGGTTGATAGTGGGTTTTCATTTTTATTTGCCCTATGCTACATAAGCAATCTCTGAAAAAAGATTGACAAAGCTTAAAAAACATTCACTAGAAAGGCGAAAAAGACATAGGGGTGACATGATAGAGGTGTGCCTGAATGGATTCATGAACTATAAGGCAATCACTAGCAGAGGTAACTAAAAACTGGTACACCAAGTCAGGACCTTTTAATTCCCTTGAACGTACCTGTGCAGGAACACTGAGGGGCTAGCTGGTGACGTCATTGACCATTACGGATGTCTGTGCAAGGGTCATTGGGGTAACTAAATATGGGTACGCCAAGTCAGGACCGTCAAATCTCATTGGGGTAACTAAAAATGGGTACACCAAGTCAGGACCGTCAAATCTCATTGGGGTAACTAAAAATGGGTACACCAAGTCAGGACCGTCAAATATCATTGGGGTAACTAAAAATGGGTACACCAAGTCAGGACCGTCAAATCTCATTGGGGTATCTAAAAACGGGTACGCCAAGTCAGGACCGTCAAATCTCATTGGGGTATCTAAAAACGGGTACGCCAAGTCAGGACCGTCAAATCTCATTGGGGTATCTAAAAACGGGTACGCCAAGTCAGGACCGTCAAATCTCATTGGGGTATCTAAAAACGGGTACGCCAAGTCAGGACCGTCAAATCTCATTGGGGTCTCTAAAAACGGGTACGCCAAGTCAGGACCGTCAAATCTCATTGGGGTATCTAAAAACGGGTACGCCAAGTCAGGACCGTCAAATCTCATTGGGGTATCTAAAAACGGGTACGCCAAGTCAGGACCGTCAAATCTCATTGGGGTAACTAAAAATGGGTACGCCAAGTCAGGACCGTCGAAAAAAGCAAAACGGTCCTGGCTTGGCGTACTCTCCACTACTCATTGTCCCCCGTCCTCCCAACTCCACCATCCTCTCTTCCTTCCCACCATGCCCCACTCCCCTGTCCCTTCATCCTACCCGCCATTCTCTATTCCCCCATCCCCCTCCTTCCCACCATCCCAAACTACCCCCGTCCCCTCGTCCTTCCCCATCATTACCCCTTCCCTTGTCCCATCGTCCTCCCCACCATCTCTCACTTCCGTCTCCTCGTCATCCCCACCATTCCCCACTCCCTCGTCCAATGCCTTCCCAAATCGTCTGATGCTCCCATCAGAAAATTGGGAACATCAAGTGATCTGATGTTCCAATCACTGAAATATAAGAAAAACAGTTAAAAATGAAATGAAATAATGAAAAAAAAAACTATTCTCACGAAATGAACGGTATGGTAAACAACATAGCTCAATTCCAACGCAATTCAAACAAAATAATTCAATCAAATGCAAATAAATCAAAATCTATGAAAATTGCATTTATCAATGCAGTCAGAAACATTGAAATGGAATTGTTACATATTTAGTATATTATGTGTGTGTGTTGCTCTTACATGCAACAGATGGCGCTGTTAAAAAAAAAACATGTTTTTTTCCCGTCACAGGTGAAGCATGTATATAGTAGATATATAAAAAGACATGTCTATTCGATTGCAACGTTGTGTCAAAATTTCAAAGCAATCGGTAAAGAAGTTTCAAAGATTTCCCTCACTTGAAAAACATATGAAAAACACAGTTTTTCAGAGAAAGCATGTTTTTTTTACCGTCACAGACGTGACATCTATATAGTATGTATATAAAAACATGGCCGGATGCGAATGGAACATTGTGTGAAAATTTCAAAGCAATCGGTGAAAAACTTTCGGAGATTAGCGATTTTGAACAAACGAACATTTTCATTTTTTTATAATATATATATATATATATATATATATATATATTGTGACGATAATCTCTTTCAAGAGAGATTGAGCCTGCTCTTCCCTTCAAAGTAAGTAACAACAACAGATAATATAGAAGATACGGCCAGCAAGTATCTCCAAAACGTTTTGCCCAGAGAGCAAAACGTATCCAGCACACCGGCACACCTGCTCGCCACCGCCACCGTAAACCGGCAAACTGCTTGTCCATTGCCTGCCTGTCGCTGATTAGCTGGTGTCCCGTCGCACCTGCCCTCCGCCCTCCGCCACAAGTTGATGTCTGGGCTGCAGTGGCCCAGAACAGTCAGAATATCCCAGTGCTCCTTGCAGTTGACATCTCTCGTTGGTAGACTAAGCCTTGGCTTTCGTGTACTAAGGGAGGTGGCAGCTCGAAGCCAATATTCCAGCACCATTATTATTTATTTTGCTATAACTCACTTGTCTTAACGTAACTTTTCATTTGCCAGTGATTATTTTTATTATTTTGTTTGTTGACTTGTCTTGTATATTTTATGCTCAATTTTATTCATGTCTTGTTTTTCTAACGTAATTAAAATTTCATTGTTAAATTTACTTGTGTTTTGTGTATCTTCCCATTACCTTACCACAGACGAAAGTTCCAGCTTTTTCTCTTTTTTTTCTTTAATGTGACGAGGCCCTGCCCCTAGCTTTTGAAACAGCCGAACACCAACGCTTTACCGTCACAATATATATATATATATATATATATATATATATATATATATATATATATATATATATATATATGCGAACAAGCCTGAATGGTCCCCAGGACAATATGCAGCTGAAAACTCACACCCCAGAAGTGACTCGAACCCATACTCCCAGGAGCAACACAACTGGTATGTACAAGACGCCTTAATCCACTTGACCATCACGACCGGACAAAATGAGGTGATAGCCGAGGCTATTTGAACCACCCCACCGCCGGCACTCGGATAGTAATTTTGGGCATAGCATTTTACCAAATCACCTCATTCTTTGGGGCACACGTGAGGAACACAAATGCGAACAAGCCTGAATGGTCCCCAGGACAATATGCAACTGAAAACTCACACCCCAGAAGTGACTCGAACCCATACTCCCAGGAGCAACGCAACTGGTATGTACAAGACGTCTTGTAATATATATATATATATATATATATATATATATATATATATATATATATATATATATATATATATATATATATATATATATATATTACTAAATATGACCGAAAAAGTAAGATTATTAATTCTAACACAAATTTTCTCAATCTTTCGTACATTTCTTTTCACTGTTGGAGGTAAATCAAAAGTCAATTCTCCAAAATTCATTTTCATTTCTAGTCTGACGCGACACGAGCGCGTTTCGTAAAACTTATTACATTTTCAAAGACTTTAGTTTACAAATACACAACTGAATAGAACTTACGCATCTCCGATTTTATATCTACATTTTAGTGAGGTGGATGGGGTGAGGTGGCATTAATAGGGTATTAATTTCATCAACACAAGACAGAACAAGAGGTGGCATTAATACGGTATTAATTTCATCAACACAAGACAGAACACGAAACAATGGGTATTGAATAGAAGTGTTTGTAGAAAGCCTATTGGTCCATATTTCTTGATGCTTCTATATTGGAGCGGAGTCTTGAGGTGGGTAGAATATAGTTGTGCATTAATTGGCTGTTGATTGCTGGTGTTGACTTCTTGATGTGTAGTGCCTCGCAAACGTCAAGCCGCCTGCTATCGCTGTATCTATCGATGATTTCTGTGTTGTTTACTAGGATTTCTCTGGCGATGGTTTGGTTGTGGGAAGAGATTATATGTTCCTTAATGGAGCCCTGTTGCTTATGCATCGTTAAACGCCTAGAAAGAGATGTTGTTGTCTTGCCTATATACTGGGTTTTTTGGAGCTTACAGTCCCCAAGAGGGCATTTGAAGGCATAGACGACGTTAGTCTCTTTTAAAGCGTTCTGTTTTGTGTCTGGAGAGTTTCTCATGAGTAGGCTGGCCGTTTTTCTGGTTTTATAGTAAATCGTCAGTTGTATCCTCTGATTTTTGTCTGTAGGGATAACGTTTCTATTAACAATATCTTTCAGGACCCTTTCCTCCATTTTATGAGCTGTGGAAAAGAAGTTCCTGTAAAATAGTCTAATAGGGGGTATAGGTGTTGTGTTAGTTGTCTCTTCAGAGGTTGCATGGCGTTTCATTTTCCTTCTTATGATGTCTTCGACGAAACCATTGGAGAAGCCGTTGTTGACCAGGACCTGCCTTACCCTACAGAGTTCTTCGTCGACTTGCTTCCATTCTGAGCTGTGGCTGAGAGCACGGTCGACATATGCGTTAACAACACTCCTCTTGTACCTGTCTGGGCAGTCGCTGTTGGCATTTAGGCACATTCCTATGTTCGTTTCCTTAGTGTAGACTGCAGTGTGGAAACCTCCGCTCTTTTCCATGACTGTTACATCTAGAAAGGGCAGCTTCCCATCCTTTTCCATCTCGTAAGTGAAACGCAGCACGGAACTCTGCTCAAATGCCTCCTTCAGCTCCTGCAGATGTCTGACATCAGGTACCTGTGTAAAAATGTCGTCAACATACCTGCAGTATATGGCCGGTTTCAAGTTCATGTCGACTGAGACTTTTTGCTCGATGGTACCCATGTAGAAGTTTGCAAACAGGACACCTAGGGGAGAACCCATGGCGACCCCATCTACTTGCTTATACATGTGCCCATCCGGGCTCAAGAAGGGTGCCTCTTTAGTACAAGCTTGGGGTAGTTTCCTCAGAATATTTTCTGGTATGTCAAGAGGAGTACAGGCTGGATCACGATACACTCTGTCGGCTATCATCCCGATTGTCTCGTCCACAGGTACGTTGGTAAACAGCGATTCTACGTCCAACGAGGCTCTTATCCCTGTGGCCCGTGTGCCCCGCAGTAAGTCAACAAATTCCTTTGGAGACTTCAGGCTGAAGGAGCAGGGAACATAAGGAGTCAGCAGGCCATTGAGTCGCTTCGCCAGTCTGTACGTGGGTGTGGGTATCTGGCTAATGATTGGCCGAAGTGGGTTTCCAGGCTTGTGTTTCTTGACATTTCCATACGCATATCCAGGTTTATATTCCCCAATGATCTTTGGCAGGTGGAGTCCGGATTTCTTGGCGTTCACAGTTTCGATCAGTTTGTTGACCTTTGCTTTTAATTCGGCTGTAGTGTCCTTCGTTACCCTTTGGAACTTAGTTTGGTCAGAGAGTATGATGTTCATTTTCGCCAGATATTCGTCTTTTTTAAGAATGACATATATTGGCGACTTGTCACCTCTCCTGACAACTATCTCTTTGTTCTCACGAGGGCTTTTAGCTGCCGCTTTGAGCTCGGGGGACAGTATGGTGCTTCTGTAATTGCCTCGATTCTTTCCTCCTTCTGCAATAAGTTCTGCTTGTAAGGTATCTTTGGTAGTGACCTTCTTTTGTGTCTCGAGGTCGAATATGTCGTCCAACAGAATTTCCAACTCTACTTTCCGGGCCATCTCACTCGGTCTGGACATAACATGACAGTTTATGCCCAGATTTAGGAGAGTGACTTGGTCCTCAGTGAGGTTAATTCCTGCAAGGTTCAGGAAGCCATCTCTTGGTCGTGGAATTGCCATAGGTCCTCCATATAATGTTGTTAGTTTCTTGATAATCCTTGTTTCAGTGCTGAGGTGATGTTGGTCTGTGAGGATGTCGAGGTGTTGTTCAATGCGTGTACGGATACTTTCGTCGATGTTGCTATTTCTCCACTCGTTTGTAGCATGAAGTAGTTGCGCTTTGTTGTCTTTGATTTCATTCTCTGCCTTGTATATCTGATCACGAATCAGATTCTGGCGATATTTTATCGTGAAGGCTTGATTCCTTGCTGCTGGGTCGTGCGCTTTAATATTAGTATATTTTGGTAGCAGTCTTTCCTGTAGACATATATTATTAAATATGACCGAAAAAGTAAGATTAATAATTCTAACACGAAGTTTTTCAATCTTTCGTACATTTCTTTTCACTGTTGGAGGTAAATCAAAAATCAATTCTCCAAAATTCATTTTTATTTATAGTCTGACGCGACACGAGCGCGTTTCGTAAAACTTATTACATTTTCAAAGACTTTAGTTTACAAATACACAACTGAATAGAACTTACGCATCTCCGATTTTATATCTACATTTTAGTGAGGTGGATGGGGTGAGGTGGCATTAATAGGGTATTAATTTCATCAACACAAGACAGCCTGCTGACTCCTTATGTTCCCTGCGCCTTCAGCCTTAAGTCTCCAAAGGAATTTGTTGACTTACTGCGGGGCACACGGGCCACAGGGATAAGAGCCTCGTTGGACGTAGAATCGCTGTTTACCAACGTACCTGTGGACAAGACAATCGGGATGATAGCCGACAGAGTGTATCGTGATCCAGCCTGTACTCCTCTTGACATACCAGAAAATATTCTGAGGAAACTACTCCAAGCTTGTACTAAAGAGGCACCCTTCTTGAGCCCGGATGGGCACATGTATAAGCAAGTAGATGGGGTCGCCATGGGTTCTCCCCTAGGTGTCCTGTTTGCAAACTTCTACATGGGTACCATCGAGCAAAAAGTCTTAGTCGACATGAACTTGAAACCGGCCATATACTGCAGGTATGTTGACGACATTTTTACACAGGTACCTGATGTCAGACATCTGCAGGAGCTGAAGGAGGCATTTGAGCAGAGTTCCGTGCTGCGTTTCACTTACGAGATGGAAAAGGATGGGAAGCTGCCCTTTCTAGATGTAACAGTTATGGAAAAGAGCGGAGGTTTCCACACTGCAGTCTACACTAAGGAAACGAACATAGGAATGTGCCTAAATGCCAACAGCGACTGCCCAGACAGGTACAAGAGGAGTGTTGTTAACGCATATGTCGACCGTGCTCTCAGCCACAGCTCAGAATGGAAGCAAGTCGACGAAGAACTCTGTAGGGTAAGGCAGGTCCTGGTCAACAACGGCTTCTCCAATGGTTTCGTCGAAGACATCATAAGAAGGAAAATGAAACGCCATGCAACCTCTGAAGAGACAACTAACACAACACCTATACCCCCTATTAGACTATTTTACAGGAACTTCTTTTCCACAGCTCATAAAACGGAGGAAAGGGTCCTGAAAGATATTGTTAATAGAAACGTTATCCCTACAGACAAAAATCAGAGGATACAACTGACGATTTACTATAAAACCAGAAAAACGGCCAGCCTACTCATGAGAAACTCTCCAGACACAAAACAGAACGCTTTAAAAGAGACTAACGTCGTCTATGCCTTCAAATGCCTTCTTGGGGACTGTAAGCTCCAAAACAACCAGTATATAGGCAAGACAACAACATCTCTTTCTAGGCGTTTAACGATGCATAAGCAACAGGGCTCCATTAAGAAACATATAATCTCTTCCCACAACCAAACCATCGCCAGAGAAATCCTAGTAAACAACACAGAAATCATCGATAGATACAGCGATAGCAGGCGGCTTGACGTTTGCGAGGCACTACACATCAAGAAGTCAACACCAACAATCAACAGCTAATTAATGCACAACTATATTCTACCCACCTCAAGACTCCGCTCCAATATAGAAGCATCAAGAAATATGGACCAATGGGCTTTCTACAAACACTTCTATTCAATACCCATTGTTTCGTGTTCTGTCTTGTGTTGATGAAATTAATACCCTATTAATGCCACCTCTTGTTCTGTCTTGTGTTGATGAAATTAATACCCTATTAATGCCACCTCACCCCATCCACCTCACTAAAATGTAGATATAAAATCGGAGATGCGTAAGTTCTATTCAGTTGTGTATTTGTAAACTAAAGTCTTTGAAAATGTAATAAGTTTTACGAAACGAGCTCGTGTCGCGTCAGACTAGAAATAAAAATGAATTTTGGAGAATTGATTTTTGATTTACCTCCAACAGTGAAAAGCAATGTACGAAAGATTGAGAAAATTCGTGTTAGAATTATTAATCTTACTTTTTCGGTCATATTTAATAATATATGTCTACAGGAAAGACTGCTACCAAAATATACTAATATATATATATATATATATATATATATATATATATATATATATATATATATATATATATATATATATATATATATATATATATATATATATATATATATATATATATTTATATATATAATGTCGTACCTAGTAGCCAGAACGCACTTCTCGGCCTACTATGCAAGGCCCGATTTGCCTAATAAGCCAAGTTTTCATGAACTAATGCTTTTTCGACTACCTAACCTACTTAACCTAACCTAATCTAACCTTTTCGGCTACCTAACCTAACCTATAAAGATAGGTTAGGTGAGGTTAGGTAGGGTTGGTTAGGTTCGGTCATATTTCTACGTTAATTTTAACTCTAATAAAAAAAAATTGACTCCATACATAACGAAATGTGTTGCTTTATCATTTCATAAGAAAAAAATTAGAGAAAATATATTAATTCAGGAAAACTTGGCTTATCAGGCAAATCGGGCCTTGCATAGTTGGCTGAGAAGTGCGTTCTGGCTACTAGGTACGACATATATATATATGTATATATATATAACTGAAAACTCACACATGTATATATATATATATATATATATATATACATGTATATGTATATATATATATATATATATATATATATATATATATATATATATATATATATATATATATATATATATATATATATATATATATACAACTTTAGAACACTTTCCCACCAGGAGACTCGAACCCTAGCCAGCACAGAAGCCTTCCAGCAACTGGCATAACAGGTACGCCTTAACCCGCTCCACCACCTGCTCAGACCCTTAAAAGAGATGGTAATTTCGGAGTATTTAAATACACCAAAGATCACCACCTCCCAAGAGCACTAGAGCAAGTGAGGGGTCATTTATACGTTTATTTCATCAAGTCCCTGTTAATATGGGAAGACACAGTGTCTATGCTTAAGGCACAACTCTCCTAAACACGAGAGTGAAGTATATATATATATATATATATATATATATATATATATATATATATATATATATATATATATATATATATATATATATATATATATATATATATAACTGAAAACTCACACCCCAGAAGTGACTCGAACCCATACTCCCAGAAGCAACGCAACTGGTATGTACAAGATGTATGCGTTGCTTCTGGGAGTATGGGTTCGAGTCACTTCTGGGGTGTGAGTTTTCTGTTGCATATGTCCTGGGGACCATTCAGGCTTGTTCACATATATATATATATATATATATATATATATATATATATATATATATATATATATAACGAGGAGACTACTAACGAGGAAAAAGTTATTATATAAAAATTTTAACATGTGGAATAAATATAAGTTAAATGTGGAAGTTATATAAATATAACTTCCAAATGTAACCCAACTGGCCGTTCCTCGGTGGCTTGATTGTCTTAGTTGTCAGTCTGGCTCTGAGGCGGCCGGGTCAAACCCCGCCCCAGACAGTCCCAGTGTTGTGTGTGTGGCACGTGACTGCTGACCTTGGCTTAACTGTCTGGGTGGGATGTGACTGCTGATCTTGACTTAACTGTCTGTGTGGGATGACCTTGTTGCTGACCTTGGCTTAACTGCCTGTGTGGGACGTGACTGCTGACCTTGGCTTAACTGTCTGGGTGAGATGACCTTGTTGCTGACCTTGGCTTAACTGTCTTGGTGGGATGTGACTGCTGACCTTGGCTTAACTGTCTGGGTGGGATGTGACTGCTGACCTTGGCTTAACTGTCTGGGTGGGTTGTGACTGCTGGCCTTGGCTTAACTGTCTGGATGGGATGTGACTGCTGACCTGGGCTTAACTGTCTGGATGGGATGTGACTGCTGACCTTACCAGTCCGTGTGCAATGTGTGTGTGTGCTGACCTGGGCTTAACTGTCTGGGTGGGATGTGACTGCTGACCTTGGCTTAACTGTCTGGGTGAGATGTGACTGCTGACCCTGTCTTAACTGTCTGGGTGGGATGTGACTGCTGACATCCCAATATGGGATGTGACTGCTGATGTGGCTTATGTGGGATGTGGCTTAACTGTCTGGGTGGGATGTGACTGCTGGCCTTGGCTTAACTGTCTGGATGGGATGTGACTGCTGACCTGGGCTTAACTGTCTGGATGGGATGTGACTGCTGACCTTACCAGTCCGTGTGCAATGTGTGTGTGTGCTGACCTGGGCTTGACTGTCTGGGTGGGATGTGACTGCTGACCTTGGCTTAACTGTCTGGGTGAGATGTGACTGCTGACCCTGACTTAACTGTCTGGGTGAAACTTTTTTTAAACTAATTAAAACTTTTTTTTTTTAATTAAAACTTTTTTACAAAAAGGAATTACATATAAGGTACAAAGATGATTGTCATAAGTTGTCGAGTTCCTCCAGTACCTCAGATGGCGGCCAGGATCCCTGAATGCAGTGTGCATTTCCCGTGTGTATCGCCACACAAAGGCGCTGGAAAAGGAAGCTGGCAGCTCTAGGGGTCTCTTGTTTCAATTAACCCAAAACCCAGTTCCTTCGGTGTTTGACCCAACACAGAAACAGTAGAAGCAAGCACATAGAACATGCCCTGGCCTATTAATACCCATTATACCTGCCTCTTTTTATTATATATATATATATATATATATATATATATATATATATATATATATATATATATATATATATATACATATGTCGTACCTAGTAGCCAGAACGCACTTCTCAGCCTACTATGCAAGGCCTAATTTGCCTAATAAGCCACGTTTTCATGAATTAATTGTTTTTCGACTACCTAACCTACCTAACCTAACTTTTTCGGCTACCTAACCCACCTAACCTAATCTAACCTAGCTTTTTCGGCTACCTAACCTAACCTAGGTTAGGTTAGGGTTGGTTAGGTTCGGTATATATCTACGTTAATTTTAACTCCAATAAAAAAAAATTGACCTCATACATAATGAAATGGGTAGCTTTATCATTTCATAAGAAAAAAAATTGAGAAAATATATTAGTTCAGGAAAACTTGGCTTATTAGGAAAATCGGGCCTTGCATAGTAGGCTGAGAATATATATATATATATATATATATATATATATATATATATATATATATATATATATATATATATATATATATATATATATATATATATATATATATATATATATATATATATACCAACGTACCTGTGGACGAGACAATCGGAATGATAGCCGACAGAGTGTATCGTGATCCAGCCTGTACTCCTCTTGACATGCCAGAAAGTATTCTGAGGAAACTACTCCAAGCTTGTACTAAAGAGGCACCCTTCTTGAGCCCGGATGGGCACATGTATAAGCAAGTAGATGGGGTCGCCATGGGTTCTCCCCTAGGTGTCCTGTTTGCAAACTTCTACATGGGTACCATCGAGCAAAAATTCTTAGTCGACATGAACTTGAAACCGGCCATATACTGCAGGTATGTTGACGACATTTTTACACAGGTACCTGATGTCAGACATCTGCAGGAGCTGAAGGAGGCATTTGAGCAGAGTTCCGTGCTGCGTTTCACTTACGAGACGGAAAAGGATGGGAAGCTGCCTTTTCTAGATGTAACAGTCATGGAAAAGGGCGGAGGTTTCCACACTGCAGTCTACACAAAGGAAACAAACATAGGAATGTGCCTAAATGCCAACAGCGACTGCCCTGACAGGTACAAGAGGAGTGTTGTTAACGCATACGTCGACCGTGCTCTCAGCCACAGCTCAGAATGGAAGCAAGTCGACGAAGAACTCTGTAGGGTAAGGCAGGTCCTAGTCAATAACGGCTTCTCCAATGGTTTCATCGAAGACATCATAAGAAGGAAAGTGAAAAGCCATGCAACCTCCGAAGAGACAACTAACACAACACCTATACCCCCTATTAGACTATTTTACAGGAACTTCTTTTCCACAGCTCATAAAACAGAGGAAAGGGTCCTGAAAGATATTGTTAATAGAAACGTTATCCCTACAGACAAAAATCAGAGGATACAACTGACGATTTACTATAAAACCAGAAAAACGGCCAGCCTACTCATGAGAAACTCTCCAGACACAAAACAGAACGCTTTAAAAGAGACTAACGTCGTCTATGCCTTCAAATGCCCACTTGGGGACTGTAAGCTCCAAAAAACCCAGTATATAGGCAAGACAACAACATCTCTTTCTAGGCGTTTAACGATGCATAAACAACAGGGCTCCATTAAGGAACATATAATCTCTTCCAATAACCAAACCATCGCCAGAGAAATCCTAGTAAACAACACAGAAATCATCGATAGATACAGCGATAGCAGGCGGCTTGACGTTTGCGAGGCACTACACATCAAGAAGTCAACACCAGCAATCAACAGCCAATTATTGCACAACTATATTCTACCCACCTCAAGACTCCGCTCCAATATAGAAGCATCAAGAAATATGGACCAATAGGCTTTCTACAAACACTTCTATTCAATACCCATTGTTTCTGTTCTGTCTTGTGTTGATACTTTTAATACCCTATTAATATCCCCTAGTGTTCTGTCTTGTGTTAATGCCACATCACCCTTCCCACCTCACTCAAATGTAATGCCACATCACCCTTCCCACCTCACTCAAATGTAGATATAAAATCAGGGAAACGCAAGTTCTAATCAGTTGTGTATTTGTGAAGTCTTTGAAAATGTAATAAGTTTTACGAAACGCGCCCGTGTCGCGTCAGACTAGAAATAAAAATGAATTTTGGAGAAGTGATTTTTGATTTACCTCCAACAGTGAAGCGTAATGTACGAAAGATTGAGAAAATTCGTGTGAGAATGATTAATCTTACTTTTTCGGTCATATTTAATAATATATATATATATATATGTATATATATATATATATATATATATATATATATATATATATATATATTATATATATATATATATATATATATATATATATATATATATATTATATATCTTAAATATCTATATATATCTCTTCTATATTATATATATAATAAACATTATACCTTTGTGCATCTCAATCATGTCCTGTATCACCTCACCCAAAGCGAATATAAGCTTTGGCAGAGTACGGAAAATTTGTCTCTGAAAATGTATGGAGTGCCTTGCGAAACGCTTCCCTAGGCGTCCGACAATATATATAGTGTGAAAATAAACTTTGGAGAGTTAATTAATTTAATGTCGACTTCCCTCGACATTGAAGATATATAAGAAATATTGAGAAGATTCGTGTTAGAATGATTAATCTTTCCCCTTTCGGTCATTTTCAACAACATACGTTCACATGAATAACTGCTACCAAAATATGCCAGTATTAGAATGCACGACCCAGCAGAAAGAAATCAAGCTTTCACGATAAAATATCGTCAATATCTGATTCTAAATCAGTTACACAAGGCAGAGATTAACGATAACAAAGCGCAACTACTTCAGGCTACAGACCAATGGAGACACACCAACATCGGCGAAGACCTCCGTACTCGAATCGACCGAAACCTCGACATTCTTGCAGATTGACATCGCCACAGCACCGAAACCAGGATACTTAAGAAACTGACAACATTATTCGGAGGACCTATGGCGATTCCTCGACCTAGAAATGGCTTCTTAAACTTTGCTGAATCAATCTCACGGAGAACCAAATCTCTCTCTTAAATCTGGGAATAAACTGTCACGTTATGTCCAGACCAAGTGAGATGGCCCGGAAAGTGGAGTTGGAGACTCCTATTGGAGGACATATTCGACCTCGAGAAGCAAGTGAAGGTTACCACTAAAGACACCTTGCAAGCGGAACTTATTGCAGAAGGAAATATTCGAGGTAACTACAGAAGCACAATACTGTTCCCTGAGCTCATAGCAGAAGCTAAGGGCCTTCCTGAAAATAAGGAGATAGTCGTCAGGAGAGGTGACAAGTCGCCAATATACATTATTCTTAAAAAAAAGACGAATATCTAGCAAAAAGGAACCTCATCCTCCTCCAAAATAAATTCCAAAGTGTCACGAGGGACACTAAAGCCGAATTGAAAACGAAGATAATCAGATTGATTGAAACTGTGAATGCCAAGAATTCTGGACTCCACCTGTCAAAGATTACCTGGGAATACAAACCTGGTTATGCATATGGGAATGTCAAGACCCACAAACCTGGAAACCCTCTTGCCAAGCAACTCAACTGCCTGCTGACTCCTTATGTGCCTTGTGCTTTTTAGCCTGAAGTCTCCAAACGCCATGCAACCTCTGAAGAATCAACTAACAACTCTCTGTTATTAGTGTGTTTTACAGGATTTTCTTTTCGACTGTTCATAAAACGGAGGAAAGTGTCCTAAAATATATTATTTATAGGAACGTTGTCCCACAAACACAAATAAGAAGATACAATTAACAATTTACTAGAAAAACATACAAACGGCAAACCAATTTATGAAGAACTCTCCAGACACCAAACAGAACGCCTTAAAAGAGACCAACGTCGTCTATGCCTTGCCCACTTGGGAACTCTCAGCCCCAAAGATCTCAGTATAGGCAAGACAACAACGTCTCTCTCTAGGTGATTAACAATGCACAAACAACAGGGCTCCATCATGGAACATATAATCCCCTCACACAACCAGACCATCACCAGAGAAATCTTAACAAGCAACACACAAATTATCGACAGATACAAAGACAACAGGAGACTCGACATCAGCGAGGCCCTACACTTCAAAAAGTCAAAACCAACTATCAACAGCCAATTAACACATAATTACATTCTACCCACTTCAAGACCCCGATCAAACACAAAAACAGTAGAAGCAAGAACATAGAACACGCAATAGCCGATCTATACCCATTGATCCATTTGTTCATCTCAATCATGTTCTGTATCATCTCACTCAAAGCGAATATAAGCCTTGGCAGAGTATGGAGAATTAATCTTTGAAGAAGTAAGGAGTGCCTTGTGAAATGCTTCCCTAGGCATCAGACCATAAATATAGTGAGGAAAATGAACTTTGGAGGGTAATTTTTCAACTTTTCTCGACAGTGAAGAAAAACATAAGAAATATGAAGAAGATTCGAGTTAGAATAATTAGTCTTACCCTTTTGGTCATTTACAACAACATATGAGTCGGAGGAACGTGTCGGGTGTGTGACGAATCTCACGGCCTTAGAAACGATGGAACTCTATGCCAACACAACGGCTGTGAGGGTTCATGGATGCTACCTGTAGAGAGAGAAGGTCTGCAGGTCCCTCAGGCACCCCCACACATCCCAGTAAACTTCGTGTCATCAGATGACCTCCTGGGGGCCATCAAAGCATCCACCACCAGAACTCTACTCCACATTCCTAAAGCAGCGCGCCCATTTGCAGCAGGGAAATATACAGACCTTCTAAGGAAAGTGAATGAACGGTCAGCAAATCTTAATAATGCTGCGGTTACCATCAAAGCATGGCATAATTTGCTCCTGTTTGGCAATATTTGCTTAGGCGTACCTGCAAGAGGAGGCAAGTCGCTAGCCTCATCAGTCACTAGGGCAATAAATAATTTCCCCAGAGCTGACAACTTGATCCCCATCCCTCCTCAACGCAAAAACCGTCGTGGCAGACCCAAGAGTTCCAATGACAGTTTTAAACTAGGAACACAAGTGACCCCAAAAAATTGAAGAGTGCAACACAGTAGGAGCAATTAGGTTACTTACCAGCGAAAACACAATCGCCCCTAGAAATACCGCTACCGCCTATTCGCTGAGAGAGAAGCACCCTCCTAGAGTACCATGGGAACCCACTGCTCAGGACACAAATGTCCCAGACATGGGACCTCTATTCCTTCAAGCGTCTGAGGTATACAAAGCCATCATGTCATTTCCGCCAGGCTCGGCACGGGGATACACTGGAGTAAGACCTCAGCACCTCAAGGAGATGGTAAACCCAGTTCTCGGCGAAGTTGCCGAGACACTACTGTCAGAGGCCACAAAGTTGGTCAACGACTGCCTCTCTGGGTTGATCCCAGATACAATTAAACCTTTCTTCTTCAGAGCATCCCTTTGTGCCCTTAAGAAGAAAGATGGTGGAGTCAGACCCATTGCCGTGGGTAACACACTTCGGCGCCTTGTTGCTATGGCAGCTGTCAGAAACATCAGCACGGAAGCTGCAGTGATGCTTCGACCCCATCAACTAGGTTTTGGTGTCCCCCATGGCTGTGAAGCAGCAGCTCATGCAGCACGAGCCTATATTAGGCACCTCCCAGAAAATATGGCATTAATTAAATTAGACTTTAAAAATGCCTTCAACCAGGTAAAAAGGGGTGTGGTACTGGAAGCAGTTCGAGCAAGCTTTCCTTCTCTACTCCCTTTCGTTTCACGAGGGTAAAGTAGGGAACTGACGCTGTTGTTTGGGGAACATGAAGTTGTTTCTGCAGAAGGTGTCCAGCAGGGAGACCCACTTGCCCTTTCCTTTTTTGTATGGCTGTTAAAGAGGTCACAGGCAGGTTGACCAGCGAACTCAACATCTGGTTCCTGGACGATGGCACCCTGGCAGGGACACAGGAGTCCCTGCTAGAAGATCTACAGCTGGTGAAATCTAAGGGAGAGTAGTTAGGACTCACCCTAAACCCATTAAAGTGTGAAATCATCTCATCTAACCAATCAATCATAGATGCAGTACGAATCATATTGCCAGGAGCCCAAGTGATCGCTCCCACCAACAATGTGCTGCTAGGAGCATCTCTGGGCTCGAGCGCTATTGAGGTAGTCCTCGAGGAAAAGCTGAACGACCTGAGGAGGATGGGGGAAAGAATAGTGGCTTTGGATGCCCATGATGCTTTGTATCTTCTCTCTAGGTGCCTGACTTTGCCCAGACTGGCCTATTTCCTAAGGTGTGCTACCATTCCTTCTCCCCGTCCCATCCCAAATCCTTATCCTCACCCCTTCCTAGTGCTAAATAGCCTAAATGGCTTGGCGCTTTCCCCCGATAGTTCCCTTCCCTTCCCTCCTTCCACAGCCGAAAATTAACAGACTATGACTCACTCACAAGCAGGTATATAAGGTCAATAACCAAGAAAGTGTTAAATCTCTCCCTGCAAGATGACCAATGGGACCAAGCAACGCTCCCAGTTAGACTCGGGGGGATAGGTATTCGAAAGGCGACATAGTTAGCATTGCCGGCATTCTTATCCTCGACCAGTGCTACAGGTGAATTAGTTAAAGAATTACTACCAGAATACCTAAGAGACTCATTTGGGATTCATGATCCCTAATTCGCGGAAGGAGCCGATCAGTGGGACAATCTTGCCAACTTTCACCCTCGACCAACTTTTCCAAATGACTGCAAACAGTACAAATGGGATAGCCCCATAGTGGAGAACATCTCCACATCATTGCTGGAGGCAGCTTCCGGGAAAGACAGAGCACGTCTTCTAGCTGTGCAAGTTCCCCATGCTGTGGACTTTTTGTTGGCAGTTCCTAATTCTGCCTTCGGCACCCGCCTGGACCATCTGGATCTAAGTATTGGTGTTGCCCAGCGCCTTGCCACCCCTATCTCCACCGATCATCGGTGTATTTGCAGCCATGCACAGGCGGACCAATATCAAACCAAATGAAATGTTTATTCAGGTAAAGGTACATACAAAGAGGATTAGTTACAAACAATGTTGGATTTATAGATAGAGCTATAACATACAACACCTAAATCCACTAGTATGCATAGCGTTTTGGGCACCTGCCTGGGTGTTGGCACATGGCAGCCATGGTCTCATCTGTCTTAAGTCACAGGGAAAGTTTGCCAGACATGAAGCAGTCAATGACATCATCAAGAGAAGTTTGGCTTCAGCTGGGTGTCCAACACAAAGGAAACCTCAGATGTGCAGACCTGACAACAGCCAAAAACGCCCAGATGTAGTCACCCTGCAGCCATGGAGGGAAGGTAAACAGGTCGTATGGGATTACACATGTGGGTCTACATTGGCTGATACCTATCTGCCTTACAGCGCAGCTGAGGGAGGTGGGGCAGCCACCTTCAGGGAGACCCAGAAAACCAACAAGTACAGAAACCTAGAACGTTGTTACAGGTTCGTTCCGATAGGCTCTGAGACTCTGGGCGCCTTGGGTAAATGTGTCACTTAAGTTCCTAAAGGAGGTGGGTGAGGACCTCATTGGGAAAACTAAAGACTCAAGAGCGGC
The DNA here is from genome assembly GCF_040958095.1 of Procambarus clarkii. Taxonomy (NCBI): domain Eukaryota; kingdom Metazoa; phylum Arthropoda; class Malacostraca; order Decapoda; family Cambaridae; genus Procambarus; species Procambarus clarkii. The sequence goes on along the minus strand of NW_027189139.1, from coordinate 3,376,017 downwards.
CAGTTTCATGTTCCAGCACCTCAGTGTCGCAGTTCAGAGGGGGAAATGCGTGCTGTATCTTGGGTACGCACCCAACCTCCGAAGAGCTGGACAAGGTCTTCGAACACTGATTGTTATATTGTTCTATAAGTGTGTGTTCTCTGTAAACTGTAGCAATGCAATAAAATTAAATAAAACTAAATATATATATATATATATATATATATATATATATATATATATTGACGAGAAAAAATGATGTTCGTCCAGTCTCTCTAGAGCAGATGGAATGCCAATCATATAAAAAAGCAAAAAAAAAAGTAAAAAAAAAAAGAATTAGACTAACTTCACTGTGTGACAACTGTAGGATAAAGCACACAACAGAAAAAAAATAAAAAATACTTTACCTATTAATAATAACTTTAAAAAAATTACAAGACAAAAAAATAATATCCAAGCTTGGCTTGATACAAAGAGTGCAAAGCAAACAAGACAGACAAACAATTAAATTTACGTTATGTTAATGTGCAATTAAAAAATATGGTGCTAGAATACTATGAGCTAGACTGCATAAACCTGTTACCACACCGAGATATGTCAACAGGTCTACTCAGTAGAGCACTCAGGAGTAATATGAATCGTGGTGGTGGCTGGCTTCTATTTATATGGAAAGACGGCCGTTCAGGTGGCGCTGATATCGTCGATAACTAGGAACCAGCTCACTTTAACTGCTTGTTTTAGAGGTGGCATGATCCCGTGGCATCACCATGTGCGAGGAGGGTTACGGGCAGTGGGGAAGGTAGACTGGTGGTGGTACTGTCTAGACGTTTTGAGAGATGGTGGTGTTGCTTTTGTGGCTGCAGTTCTTTAATATATAGACGTAGTATGATAGAATAGGTGATGATGGAGCAGGCCGAATCTCTTTCTGGAGAGATTACCGTGACAGCTCTCCCCCCGAAGCCTACTCCTATTGCCTATTCGACTGCAGCGGTGTGTAGAATAGTAGGAGTGGAATGTTCTACCTCGTGGACTTTGGAAAGCGCATCGGCGACGACGTTGTCTGAGTCCTTGATATAGTAGATGGTAATCATGAAGTTCTGCAGATACAGAGCCCAGTGAAGCAAATATAGGTGTTAGTTTGTTGAACTGGGTCTGCTGCAGAAACTGAAGAGAATGGTGCTTGTAGAAGATGTTGAGATAGCTCTGCAGGACTCTGTAAAGTATGAATTTGCTAGTGAATTGAGCCTGCTGAATGGATCGTCGAGAATAGTGATCCAAGGGGATGGCGAGATGGTTCGTCTGATGCAAGGCCCAGCATAGCGCTGATGGGAGAACTGGGCTAGCAGTAGGAACCGAAGGAGATTGTGATACATGTTGTTCACATAGTGATGCAGGATTCAGCGAAGTTTGGAGAACTGATCCTGATGTAGGGACCAAAGAATGTTGAGGCCTTAGAAGAGGTTAAAGTTGAGCTACAGGACCCAGCAGAGTACTAGACTGAGGTTGAACTGGGCCTGCTGGATGGACCGAAGAATGTTGAAGACCGAGGAGAAGTTGAAGTTGCAACCTCGTAGATTGAAGGGTTCGTTGTGTTACACGTCGGGCAGGATGTTGAGTGGCTCCTCTCTGACGATTGTAGTTGGAGTGTATGATCCCATCTCGCTGCGGTATGATGGTGTTCCTATAGCCAGGGTGGAAGACTGAGGGTTTTCTAATACCTGGAAGGGCGAGAATGGGGTTAGTACAAGACAAGGATTTATGCCTTTCAAATGCAATGGAAGGTAAGTTTGTCTTACAATATTTTAGCTGAGGGCTGGTAAAGTTGTCTGGAGGAGCACGTTCACATGGATTTGGTTCGTAGAGAGAAGGATCTTTCCTGGTGTTGGAGTAGATCGAGAATTTAGAACCATTGTAGTTAGGCCAAGTACAACGAGAAGGATTAGAAAATACCTTTGAGGCGTAGATTGTCTTACAACGGTCGTGAGAGATGGTATCACACTTGTTCTGACTTTCCTGGAGATGTCCGTACTGCGGGCACTGTTTCCCGAGGTGTTTCACAACGTTAGCAGCCATACTGTTCTGGACGGAAACTGCTGTAGAATACCTGATGGTAGAACACGGGATAGTATATACAGGAACATTACCTAAGCTTGTCTGGGACAGAGGCTCATCATAGTTGATGGTGTGGCTGAACGGCTCAGAAGACACTGGTACCTGTATCAGGGATGCCTTTAATAGAGGAGCGTTCGGCTTACCTGTCATCTGAGACATGTGACAATTCATGACAAGGTGTTTAATATCTCGTATTATACCTGGCCAGTAGTAGTCCTGTTTGAGGGCCTTGTAGGTCTTGTAGAAGCCGTAGTGTGAGTGAGATCCATGGACCAGACGCTGATTGAAGGCTGGTGGGAACTACCAGTTGGTTAATGTTGGCCCGATCGTCGTCCTCCTTCAATTTCTTGGTTCTATAATGCCGGTATAACACTGTTTACTACAAAGAAACCAGGGATAGTGTTAGGTTGTGTCTCAGCCTGTAAGAATAAAGATGTTAAGGAGGGATCCTCTCTCTGCAACTTACGGAACTCCAGCCTGGTGGGATTCGGTGGGAGGCTCTGTGAATCTTAAACAGCTGCAGCAGCTGGTTTTGGGCAAGCAGCTGTGACCCTCTTCGTCACCATAACAGGAGGGGAGAGGTCATCTGAATCATCAGTTGCTTGGACCTCTTCTTTAACAAACTGCAATACAGGATTTTCCACTGCAGAGTCGCATACCTGGGGTTTGTCGATGATTAATTCGCAAGTGGTTGATCTTCTGCCAAGTCGTTGCCCAGGAGAAGTTGAACTGACATGGGAAAAAGGCTTTTCCCGGATGGCGACTTGGACTTCATCTTGCATAAACAGACAATCCAAGCGATTTCGGGGGAAGTGGATATGGAGTAGTGGCAGTTAGGTCCGTGATGAGGACAGTTTCTCCGGTGTAGGTGACGTTGGGTACAGCTGACTTCAGAAGAATGGACTGTAGAGCAGCTGTGCCCCTCAAGATCTTTACTTTGAACCTTTCCTCCGAATCTCCACTGCTGGCAGAGACTGTTCCGGAGTACAAGTGTCTGTTGAAGAGAGAGAGATCAGTGGATTAAACAAAAATATTAATCACAGGCTTAGGACTCGTATGAATTTTAGGAGAAGGTGATTTGGGCTTAGTCTCACTGCTGACCTTACAGTGAGGATTGGTACAATTTTTTATGGCATGCCCGTAGTCTTTGCAATAATTGCAATACAACGAGGAGTTCACATTACTGGTACTCACTTTTTCAGGACTAAACCAGGAGGTCTTACTAGATGGTGGGTCGGATGGTACTCTGTGAATAAGACTGTAGGAGTCCGCCAACTGAGCACACCTAGTAAGGTCGGTTTCTTCCTTGTCGGCTAAGTAGAGACGTATAGGATTAGGTACACGCCTGGGGAATTCTTCTACCAGGATGAGGTTGACGAGATCTGTAAAGGTGGAGACTTGTGCGGCTTCCAGCCACTTCATAAAATATAGCGTTTTGTTATTTGCAAACTCTAAGCAAATGGTAGCACTTGCTTTAAGGTAATCCCCGAACTTACGTCTGTAGGTCTCGAAGGAAAGGAGGTAGGCATCGAGCACTGCCTTTTTCAATAGCTTGTAGTCGGTTTCGGATGCCATAGTACTGAGAGTCACTGCAGCTCTACCTGTTAAATGAGACCTGAGAAGCACACACCACTGATCCTGAGGCCAGCTAAGTTGGGTAGCTAGAGCCTCAAATAAAGTAAAAATTACATCTACTTCTGCCTCAAAAAAAGAAGGCATCAACTTAATTGCATGAGAAAGGTTAAAACGTACTGGAAGGGTAGCTTCTGCTGATGCTGGCGCCGAGTGTGGTGTGTAGTTTCTAGGTCAAACTCTCTTTTACGCTGGTCTAGAGCCATGGCGGCTTGTTTCTTCTCGTGTTCACGTTGTATCTCCAGTTCACGTTCTCTTAACACAAGCTGTTTCTGTTCACGCTCACGTTGTAGGGCAGCTTGTTCTTTCTCACGCTGACGTTGTAGGGCAGCATGTTCTTTCTCACGCTCACGTTGTAGGGCAGCTTGTTCTTTCTCACGCTCACGTTGTAGGGCAGCTTGTTCTTTCTCACGCTGACGTTGTAGGCCAGCTTGTTCTTTCTCACGCTCACGTTGTAGGCAGCTTGTTCTTTCTCACGCTCACGTTGTAGGGCAGCTTGTTCTTTCTCACGCTCACGTTGTAGGGCAGCTTGTTCTTTCTCACGCTCACGTTCTTGGGCAGCTTGTTCTTTCTGGAGCTGAAGAGCTTCTCTCTGAAGAGCAGCTTGTTCCTTCAGATGATCGCGTTCGGCGTTAGCGAGTTCTAGGAAGAAGCCTCGATAGACTGAAATTTTAGGTTCTAATCCGTCTCAAAGCAACCTCTCCTGCAGTGTAGGATGTCTGTGCCTTTGGTTGTTATGCATTAGAAGTGTTGCAATTTTGTGCACATCACTTGCGCATTCCATTGCAGGATCTTTAGTCCTCTTTGATATTGGAATTTGTTTGTTACCGTGACATCCGCCAGATGAACTCGCCATGGAAGTTGGAATTGGAATTTTTGAAGTTGGTGTACCTGAAACTGACAAATCAATATTGATTTCAGAAGTACTGGACTCGACCTGTCTTTTGTGTGGGTTAAAGTTTTTTCTCCCTTGCATCATTGAACGTGAGGATATTATTGAAATTTCTCTCTCCAGTACACCTGACCTGACACCATAAATGGTAGGTACAGCCGTCATATCCTTCTCACTGCGACCCGTTGAGGGTGTGGACACAATGCGACCCAAACGTCTAAAGGTTAGAGCCATCATCTTTGACGGTCATTCTTTCGGGAAAAGTTATATTCTGAAGGTCCTGAAGGACGTGGCCGGCATCACACCCTCTGACATTAGTCAGGAAGGTAGTAATATCGTGTTCTTTCATGTGAGGAAGAACTAGAAAAACACTTGACCAACGATGACATACTAAGCAAGAAGCACCACCTACGTCCTCACTTCCCACGTCAGTTCCTCGCCGGAAGAACTGTTTTTACCAGCTGGACCAACCAGTGGATCGCTGACCGACAGCAACATAAAATTATGGGCAGTATTGAGACCGAAAATACGAACCTGAGAGTAATCAACCTAGAGTTCTGTAGCACCAACAAATCATCAATGAAGATTACTTTCACCACCATAGCTGCAGCTACACAGGCTGCCACACAAGGTTTCTACCGTTTCCGCTTACAAATTCCACCCCACCAAGTAAAAATAAAAGGAACATGCCCAGGACCTCCAGCAGTGCTTAAAGTGCTACGAGCTCTCACACCCCAACAAGTGTCAGCACCCCCTCCAAAAGTGCAGCCCGTGCGAACTAGACCATCAATACTACATATGCAAGACAACAACCCATCACTGCTTCCTCTGCGAGGACAATCACCCCACAATTTCCTACCGCTCTCCCCGCAGACGGTAAAACATCAAGGCCCAGGTTGAAGCAAAGAGAAGCAACCCTTCTACCACCACAACCAGAGCCCAGGGTTCAACCCACCACCTCAGCTCCCCACCCACCGAGCGACCAGAACACTTTCCAGTCTTACCAAATAGAAGCTCCTCCCACCAGGCGACCCAGCCTTCACAATGGGAACCCAAGGCCCCACAGGCTCCTTCGCAGCCCCCTGCATCACGTGCAGGCATTATCCCTGGTCTTATTAGACTAGTGGAGAGGCTTGCCGGACCAGACAACCACCGTTTTGTCAGTGAACTGAACGCATTATACCTAGCCAATGGCCTGGCCCCCATCATAGCCCCTGGCGCAAGTCTCACTGCCTCCACTACCACTCCGGAGACTACTACCAGGACGACCATGATGTCGATTTCAACAGACTCCATAACCAGACAAGACCTGGGCTGCCCAAACAGAGGCATTTCCTTCTCCAGCTCCCAACACTCCTACCATTACCATCTTAGCAGCCACGCTAGCAGACGTGCTATTTATAAATGCTACCACCACCACCAACGCTCCTGAAATAGCTACCACCAACCTACGACACCTGAGCTTACATCAGGCTGCGAGACGAAAGACGAAAACACCAACTATGGATGTTGCAGACTCATCAGACGAGGATATTTTAGGAGCTCCACCGCCGCACCACAACTACGACACCTACTCGGAACAAGACTTCATTGAGGCTACCTCACCAAACTTTAACGACAGCACGGCTCGGCTAAAGTTTCGGGCAAAGAAAACAACGGAAGACGTGGAAGTCTACTCGTACCCCACCAGCTCCATAACTGATGCAACCAGCCCTCCGGGGATAGAAGCCACAATGAAGACCCTCATCCATCTCATCCATCCCCAGATCTCTAGTATCAGCTATTGATACAGATAATGGCTCCGAAGAGCCTCCACTTACTGGCTCACCATACCCCATGCAACTTGGAATGTTTTGTTCTGAGTAGCTGAATCTAAAACTACATAATATCCTTAACAAGTGCGCCAAAACAACCCCCCCCCCCCTTCTATTTAAAACTTTGACCTAAATGTCACAGTAAGAAGGTTACCGCGAATAACCAACCTCAATTACGGCTCGTGCTACAAAGAAATTTTGTAGCCAGTAGCCGAATCTAAAACATATTTTTTCCACATTGCTGAAGAGGGTCCTTGTTTGGGACTGAAATATGCATTCTACGTTTCGTTGTGTTTTCAAAATAGTGTGTTATTTTCATTTATATATTATAAATAACAAAGGTGTCAGGACAGTGCCTTAATTTAAAAGTTTCACACTCGGACTAAACTTCATTTATAGTATCTCTTACTACATTTGGTATAACGATGTCTTAATCCACCGAAAGAGACCACCCCCTGATACCGTGATAATGTCGTGTTTACTTTCATGTGGCATTGTAATACCTTTTCTGGCGTCAACGTACACAATGACAAACCTTTTCACCAGTCAACTCCCTCTATTATGCTGGAATAGATTGCTAGAAATTTGTCAAATAAACGGCCGTTATTAAAACTATATTGTGAATCTTTATTAATCTGTTTTTCAAGATGAAGAAGAGTGCTTTTACAATTATCGATTTAAGCCACTTTAAGACGATAGGCTAATTGGCCGATAGTTTGACGCAGGTGATCTATTTGCTTTCTTAAATATTGAAAACATTAGAATCAAGGAAACTGTAGAACGCCTAACCTGCACTTGAAACAGTCAAGGGATCCTACGTGTTCCACAAAGGGTAACCGAACCAGTATTTACCCAGGTCTTTCATATATCTAAACTAATAAAATTTATATCCCTTGTTTCATGTTTTATTATGTGTTGGTACTTTTAATACCTTATTAATATTTCTTTGTTATGCCCGTTCATCCACTTCTACACCTCAATAATGTCAGTAAGTTATTGTATACATTAAAAAACCGCAAAACAATGGATATAAAATGGATAAGTTTAGATTTTAGAGATACCTGGCAATTAATCGACTAATAACAGGTTTATGGATTTGTGGAACCAGTTATCAGGTAACATAATAGATGTACAGTGAGGCACAGTGAGAGGGTTTGTTAGATGGAGCTCCAATTGTCCTGATACTGAAAATGAAAGTTGTAGTGAGTGAACTGTCACCAGTTCACTCACTACAACTTCCAGGAGGAGAGCAATGTGGAGCTCAGAGTAAAGTTGGACTCCATGTGGAAGGAGCTAGGACAGATGCAGGAGCCAAGACAGATGAAACAACCTCAAGAGGGAGTAAATGAGGAGAGCAACAGCAGAAAGTCTTCGTCTTGGAATGTCGCAAAGGACGGGGGTCTTAATAAGACTATGACAAAGCCGCATGGAAATGTCAGAGACATCCAACCCATTTGCCATGCTGGAAGAAGTGTTGTAGGGAGACGGCAGTTCGCTCGAAAGACAAGGCAACGAAGGGAGCGCAGGTCCCTCAAGGTGCTCACAAAGTAAAGGAACTACTTGAGCGAATTTTGGTTGTTGGAGATTCCCAGGTGAGGTATTTGAATAGAGCCTCTTGTCCCAGAGATACGGGGGAACTGGTTAAGGGTTTGCTATCCGGGACCATGAATTGGTGATAAAGTAAACAACATGAATGTTATGGCTGGAAATGGGAACAAACCCATTATTTGGATCAGTGCTTGTGAAAATTATGTAGGAAGATATATGAGTGAGGAACTGATAGAGAGGTCTAAGACAACCATAAAATTAGCTAGGAGCAAGGGAGGAATCCCGATCATATGTGGCATTCTTCCACAAGAGCCGGTTGGCCGAGCGGACTGTGGGATATTTGGGCTTGATTCTGATTAATTAATAATTAAAGTAGTAAATTAAATTACGAAGGACCACCCGCTTTTAAAGTAAAGAGGGAAACTGAGAATTTCAGATCATTAGATAAAATTCTAGAGAAAACCAGTGACTATGGATATGACTAGAAAGTATGATCATAAGAATAATTAATGGGCTGTATTATTAAAGAAACAAACCTCAAACACCTACATTGGGGGGTTATTACTGGAGGTCAGTACGTCCAGGAATCAGTGTGGTTCGTTCACTAATTCAATTAATAATAATCTAATCCTATAAATAATGCTGAATATAATATTATTCATATAAAGAAGAACATGCACATGAGCATAGTAATGAGTTACAGTAAATCACACATTAATATTAAACATTCTGAATGTATCAAATTGCAAGAATGTGGATAAAAAGAAAAAGCCTTAGCTGGTAGTAGATTCCTTTAGATAACCCTGGTAGTCCTCTTAATCTCCAAGTCTGGTACACTGACGAAGGGCACGATTAACATGGAGAAGACAGCATGAGGAATTCGTCTCTCGAGCTGCAAGATAAATAACTACCAGTAGCAATTGATTTAACTACTCAATTCATATTCAAGATTATTGATATCTACAGATGGAATTCTAATCACCTGTTATTAGGTGTTATCTCGCTGCGTGACGAACAATCACCCCGCTATTATTAAACCTGTAAATGATGCATCAAATAAAGGGTACTTAGCTGTGGGCACTGTATAAGTATTAAGATTGCCGTAATTTCGCATCCCAGGCTCCGGTGAACCTATCCTGGATTGATGCGTTTCAAGCTGGCTGATCACGTGTCGTCAGGAACCAAGTCTAGGGGTCCCTTATTTAACACCAGCACTAGTTGAAGATATTATCTGCAAGGTCGTTCACGCCTCACAGTGGCGGCTTTCATCTGCGGATGAATAACACCTGCCCGATTTGCTGGGCAATGGCGTCGTTTATGAGTACGGTAGGCACAGTTCTGCCTCCTTTCGGCTCTGCACGTGTCCGCGTACCGACTGACTGAAGGGGATGGCGTCCCTCCAACCCACGCCGAGTCGACGTTCATAACACAAATTATTGTCTTGAACATTAATATTTCTCGCATTCGCGCTTGAAACTCTAAAGACTGGACGGGTTTATTATTTAGAGGAACGAAATATTATTATTTACCGATTTAAGAATAGTAAATATATAAGGGAGAGGAATTAATGTCTCCCCATGGCATTCATTGATGACGTTAACTCTATCGCGAGGTAGACGCTATGATTCTAACGCTCTATTCGGCTTTTAGTTAGAGAACAATTCGTCTGCAATCAGTTGTCATACAGAATGCTTTAATTATGGAGAATCGTATTTAATTCTCACACAAATTGAATATAATGTATTTTACTGTAAAGAAATCTGACGCAATACTGGCGTCAGGTGACGTGAGAATTCTAGCCTAATGCACAGATAAATTATTAGTACATGAGAATTCTACGAGTTGTTAATTTCACTTAATACAATATTAATATGGTTAGTAATAAGTAATGAGAATACAACAATGCTGTATTCGATGTTGGAAATATCCAACACGGACAGCACGCTGGACTTGTGATCCTGTGGTCCTGGGTTCGATCCCAGGCGCCGGCGAGAAACATTGGGCAGAGTTTCTTTCACCCTATGCTCCTGTTACCTAGCAGTAAAATAGGTACCTGGGTGTTAGTCAGCTGTCATGGGCTGCTTCCTGGGGGTGGAGGCCTGGTCGAGGACCGGGCCGCGGGGACACTAAAAAGCCCCGAAATCATCTCAAGATAACCTCAAGAGGAAGAAGGGCTGTGATGAGGGTTCGAACTTACGTGCAGGATCCCAGATGCACCTGTCGTCTGTCAGATTCAATGTCGTGGCGCAGTCGATTAAGGCGCGCGTCTGGGATCATCCTGGACGTGCGTTCGATCCCTCATCACAACCCTTGTGGATTTGTTCTTGTTGACATGAATGCTCGGGCTGGGGTTGTTGCCGTTACCAACTCGTTGGAACCTGTGGTGGCAGGCGTCTGTGTGGGTTTAAACTGTTAGTAGATAATGGTATGGGAATAGATATGGAGAAAGGATGCAATAAAAGTATGTGTTGTGAGGGGGGGGGGGAGAAAAATAATAATACACTTAAGGTATATTACACGAACAGTAGGAGTCTAAAAAACAAAATAAAAGATTTAAATGCTCTTGTCTGCACAGAAACAATAGACATTATTGCACTTACCGAAACATGGAATGTAGAAAACGAAGAACAAGTTGCTGAATATCAAATAAACGGATTTAAACTAGTTCACAAATGTATATATATTAGAAGAGGAAGGGAAGTAGGCTTATGTGTTTGTGAAAATTTGAAATGTAGTCTCAGGCGGGAATTAAAACCGAGTCATATACAAACTATCAGGCTATCTTGAGATAATTTCGGGGCTTTAGTGTCCCCGCGGCCACGTCCTCGACCAGGCCTCCACCCCCAGGAAACAGCCCGTGACAGCTGACTAACTCCCAGGTACCTATTTTACTGCTAGGTAACAGGGGCATAGGGTGAAAGAAACTCTGCCCCTTGTTTCTCGCCGGCGCCCGAGAGCATTAACCCGGCTAGAATTAACTGAAAAGCTAAAAATCTTATAGTAGTTATATACAGGCCACCAAGGGTAGAATTGAAGCAAATCATCTGAGATGAAATACCTAAAGCATATAGGTCAAACAGTATTTGTCATGGGTGACTTTAATTTTTGTTGAATTAACTAGCTTACCCGAGCTGGGAATAATGAAGCAGAAGATTATCTATAATTATGAGAATTTCTTCTTTAAGCAACACATTATAGCATTATGGAACGTGTGAAAATATTTTATATACACTGATATAAATAATGGGTTTGTTCACGTTTGCAGTCATTATGTAATTAATGTTTACTACATCACCAATTCCTGCTCCGAGATAACAAACCCTTAACCTGTTCCCACTATCTCTGGTACAAAATGCTCTATCCAAATACCTCGTATGGGAATCTCCCATCAGCAAAATTCGCTTAGCTATTTCCTATAATTTGTGAACACTCTGAGGGACCTTGGCTCCTTCGTTGTCTTGCCTTTCGAGTGAACGGCAGTCTCCCCGCAACACTCCTCTTTCAGCAAAAGTTAATGACTTGGAAGTCTTTGACATCTGTAAGCGGCCTCGCCAGTTAAGACCCCCGTCCCATACAATATTCCAAGACAAGGACCCTCTACTGCTGCTCTCCTCCTTTGCTTCCTCGTGACGTTGTTTCGTCTGTCTTAGCTCCTCCATCTGTCGTAATTCCTCCCGCGGGGAATCCAACTCTGTTTTAGAGCTCCATATAGCTAGCTCGCTAGCACCAGTTCACTCACTACACCTTCCATTTTCAGTATCAAATAAATTGATACCAGTAACAGGGTTGCTGATTTGTAGAACCAATTACCACGTAACATAATAGGAGGAGGATCACTTGAATGCTTCAAGCGTAGGTTAGACCTATATATGAATGGGGTTTGGGTGGATATAATTATTTGTTGCCACGTATTGGCCAATAGGACTCTTACAGTTAACAATGAAGTTGTTATATTAACTGTTTCCATTGAAATAACTAGTCTTAGTAGAAACTTTCCTTACGTGAAGGTACAAAACATTGCAAACCTTTCCACTATCAACTGCCTCAATTATGCTGGAATAGAATATCAAATTTGTCAACAGCAAGTGGCCTTATTAGAATCATGTTGTAAATCATTTATTTAACTTGCTTTTCAACATGTAGAAAAAACTTTTGCAATTTTAGTTTGAAGTAATCTTCCAGCAATAGACGTTAAACTAATTGGCCGTTAGTTCGACGCAGTTGATCTACTCCTTTCTTAATGTGTACCACATAGGCAACCTTCCACGACTCCAGCGCACTGCACAACTCTAATGATTTAATAAAAATGCGGGAGAATGGCTCATAGAGCTCGTCTTTACATGCTTTAAGTACACTGTTAAAGACTTCGTTTGCCCTTGGGGAACCTGTTTGCCTTTAATTTATCGATTTACTTAAAAACTTTAGTTCTTACAAAGGAGAACCATTGTAAGCACTAAACTAGTCAATCACCAATGAAGACTAGTCTGGTTGAAGGGCCTAATGTTAAGCTCTTCATTAGTAAATAAAGACTAAATACTTCTTGAAAATTAGCATTATTTTTGATCAGTTGTCTGACCAATCTGTTTTAGTGGCTGTTTTGTCCCCTATTTGATATATTAGAAAAGCAAACTTTTAGGGGTTGCTATCCCTACTGTACGAACTTCATTTCCTGAAAGAAATCCACAAGTAAATAACAGTTCGGTTGTATAGACCTCGTCTAGGTCACACATGCAACTGGGAGACTACTGGGAATGCATCTTCTGCCAAACAGTCACAGAAAATCCCACTGCTTTACTGCGACGCAACCAAGGACCTTAAGAGCTTTAAAAGTCCATGAAACTATAAGTAACCCACAAACTAGCGGTGCTGAAGCCATCATTACGGTCACTATTCTGGTCAAAAATGATGTCAGCAGCTGTACTCATAAATACTGTCAAGCAATATCTTGCCCCACTATAGCAACCATAAAGTATGGACTGACAATCCAGATGAGCGTTCAACATATGGTATACAACCCACCAAGACCAACGACCTCCCAGTGACCAGAAAAACATGATAACCGACTGGCTAATCACCTCAAAACAGCTACCACCTACGGACATGCCTGTGCCACCACCTTGTGGATAAATGTTCATCAAACAAGCAACGGCAAGGCTTCAGACAGTTCTGCAATCACTGGCTTGTTTGAAGCAAATGTTGGACATGTATGTAATTGGTTTGGTTGAGTATATTTAGGAGCGCATGTCTAGAGGCAGTTTTCTTAACGATTATATTCTTAGGAAGGTAAAAAGATTTTTTGGAAGAAATATACTAATTTTAAATGTCAATTGCTCTCAAATCATGGGATACTCGATAAAACATGTTATACATAATCATTTATATTTACACAAGGAGACTTGAAGAAAATACATTGTCTATAAATCACAAGGTAAGTAAGTAATTATCAAAAGAAGGCACCAAACCGGGAAGGCTATGTAGCACCATCAAATGCGCAAAATAATCAGAGGGCGCTAAATATCACGAAGGATGCCAATACGAGAACAAAAACGCATAAGGCGAACGATATCAAAAGTATCCGAGTCACCAAGAATTCTATCGAGGGACAGGTGACCGCGAGGGGCGGTCAGAAAGCAAGACGCACGCTCGTCCTGGAAGTCAGGACATTCAAGAAGGACATGCACGACCGTAAGAGGGACAATGCAACTAGGACAATAAGGAGCAGGGCGGCGCTCCATCAAGTGACCATGGGTTAAGCGAGTATGGCCAATACGCAACCTCGCCAGAGCTGTTTCCCACCGCCGGTTACGGTGGAAGGAGGACGGCCACGAGGAAACACAACATTTCAGAGTACGTAGCTTGTTACCAGTAACAGACAACCAAGAAGCCTGCCAACGGGTAAGGACTGAGGAATGGATAACCGGGTAAAAGTCGGAATATGGAATGCCTTTACAAGAGATGGGACAAGAGCGGACAGATTTCCTTGGCGGCAGCATCCGCACGCTCATTTAAAGACACACCAATATGGCTGGGAACCCAACAAAACTCAACCGACTTAAATTTACTGTGAACAAGAAACAGCCAATGCTGGATCTCGACAAATACTGGATGAACCGGATTAAAGGACCCGAGAGCCATGAGGGCACTACGAGAGTCAACAACAACTACAAAGGAAGACTGACAACGAGAAAGCAGGAGACGAAGAGCATAGAGAATAGCATAAAGCTCTGCTGTAAAGATGCTAGTCTCCGGAGGTAAGCGACACATATAAGTGCGATCAGGAAAAACAACAGAGTAGCCAACACCATCCGTAGACTTAGACCCATCAGTGAAGACAGAAACGGAGCGGGAGTGAGAAGAAAAGTGCTCGAGGAAAAGGCGTTTTAGAACCGTAGGAGGGGTAAAAGCTTTAGAGATACGGGTCAAGGATGTACAAAACCGCGGAAGAGGGACTCTCCACGGGGGCAAAGAAGGAACAACACGAGGAGAAACATCAGAAATACGAACGGAAAGAGAATCCTGTAGGCGAGATAACCGGACAGAAAGAGGGAGGTGGTGAAGAGGAACAGGAACCGCAGGAGGGGTAAAAGTTAAAGCACGACAGAGGCGAGAGGAAGGATGTTGCAAGGACCGCGCAAGATAGCGAAGACAGTAGCGATCACAGCGGTCCTGGAGAGACAGGAAGCCAGTGTCAACATACAAGCTAAGGACGGGAGTCGAACGAAAGGCACCAGAACTGAGGCGCAACCCAGTATGGTGCAAAGCATCAAGACGGCGAAGAGTAGAAGGAGAAGCAGACGAGTAAGCAGGGCAACCATAATCGAGCTTAGACAGGACAAGAGAGGAATGTAAAGCAAGGAGATTGCGCCTATCTGCCCCCCAAGAAGTATGGGACAAGACCCGAAGTAGGGTAAGGGCCTTAGAGCACTCAACACGAAGGTAAGAGATATGGGGAGACCAAGACAAACGAGTGTCAAGGAATAACCCCAAAAGCTTCGCGGAATCTTTGTACTCAGGGGGATGACCATAAAGTGACAAAGAGGGACGAAGAACAACCCGTTTCTGCGTAAAAGTCATGGCACAAGTCTTAGAAGTAGAGAACTTGAAGCCATGATCGGTGGCCCAAGACGACACGGCATCAGTTGCAAGTTGAAGCCGGCGCTGAAGGAGAGGCGAATCATCACCCTGACAGCAAAGGGTAAGATCATCGACATAGAGAGCGGAGAAGACACCAGAAGGAAGAGAGGAAAGAAGACCATTGAGGGCAACCAGAAAAAGAGTAGTGCTCAGAACACTACCCTGGGGCACACCTTCGTATTGCCAAAACGAGGCAGAGAGAGCGGTACCAAGGCGCACCCGAAAGGAACGACGGGAGAGGAAGCTGCGGAGAAAGAGAGGGAGATGACCACGAAGGCCAAAAGAATGAAGTTGAGATAGAATATGATATCGCCAAGTGGTGTCGTAAGCCTTTTCCAGGTCAAAAAGGACGGCAACAACGGAGGTCTTCGCAGCAAAAGCAGTACGAATATAGACCTCCAAGTTCACCAGGACATCTGTCGTGCTGCGGCACTTGCGGAAACCAAATTGAGAAGGGGAGAGGAGGTGATGGTGTTCCAGGAAACACATCAGACGAACGTTAACCATACGTTCAAAGAGTTTGCAGACACAACTTGTGAGAGCAATAGGGCGAAAGTCCTTAGGGGAAGTACCCAGAGACCCCGGTTTGCGAACAGGGAGGACAACGGCATCGAGCCAGTCCTCAGGGACTGACGACGACTCCCAGATCCGATTATACAGACTCAGTAAATATTGAGACGTGCTCGGAGGGAGATGGCGAAGCATCTCATAATGAATACCATCGGAGCCCGCCGCCGTAGAACCGCAGAGGGCCAGGGCAGAACGAAGTTCAGAGAGAGAAAAGGGATCATTATAGGGAAGCTGAAGATGAGTGCAGAAATCTAAAGGACGAGACTCAAGGACAGGTTTACGAAGAAGGAAAGATTGGGGAAGATGAAGATCAAAGCTAACAGAAGAAAAGTGGGAACCCTGTTCGGAAGCGACCTGCAACGGGTCCGCCACAAGAGTATCATGGAGGTGAAGGACCGGTGAAACATCGGGAACGAACTTACCCGCTATCTTGCGGATACGCTTCCAGATCTGGGCCAGAGGGGTTTCGGACGTAATTGTCGAGACATAAGATGCCCAACATTCACGTTTAGTCGTACGGATGGCCCTACGGGCCACCGCACTCGCTTTCCGAAAGAAAAGAAAAGAATCGGTCGTCTGCCTCTTCCAGGCTGCACGCTTACAGCGGACAGCATGAGCACAGTCCGCATTCCACCAGGGAATGCACTTCCGTGGACCCCGAGAGGAAGAGCGAGGAATAGAGCGGAGGGCAGCGTTGAAGACAGTGTCATGAAAAAGGAGGAGAGCGCGAGAGAGAGGCAGAAGGGAGAGGTCAGAGAGAGCAGCACTGAGGGTAAATAGGGTCCAGTCCCCCTTAGCAAACTGCCACCTAGGGAAAGAGAGGGAAGGGCGAAAAGAGAAAAAGTAAACAAGGATGGGGAAATGATCACTTCCATGGAGGTCATCAAGAACCTGCCACGTGAAATCTAAGTAAAGAGAAGAAGAGCAGAGAGAAAGATCAAGACAAGAAAGAGTGCGAGTCCGAGAGTCCAAATGAGTGGGCTCACCAGAATTCAGAAGAGACAGGGAAGAAGAGAGGAGAAACGGCTCAAGGAGGCGACCCCGGGTATTCGTCAGAACGTCACCCCAAAGAGAATGACGACAATTGAAGTCACCCAGCAGGAGCACAGGCTCCGGCAAGGAGTCAAGGAGGTGTTTCAAATCAGGAAGAGAAAGCGGGACACTCGGGGGGAGATAAATGGAACAAACTGTGTACCATTTCCCCACAAAGATACGAGCAGCAGAACAATGGAGAGGTGAAGGAAAAAGTAAAGGAACAAAGGGAACATCAGCACGAATCAAGAGAGCAGAAGAATTAGAAGCCCCAGCAACGGCTGGGGGGGGAGAGAAAGGAATAGCCACGAAAACGACCAGGACGAGCACCAAGCATTGGCTCCTGGAGACAGACACAAAGGGGCGAAAACCGCGAAATCAGAAGTTGGAGTTCGAGGAAATTGGCGTACTAACCTCGAACGTTCCATTGAAGAATGGACAACGACGAGAAGAGAAAGGACAAAAACAGAGAACAAGGAAGAAACAAAGGCGAAAGAGCAACAGAGCACGTTAAAGAATATCAGGGTCGGGATCAGGGTCAGCAAAGTCAGGGTTAGGGGGCATGGGCAAACTGAGCAAAGACGGAGG
Source organism: Procambarus clarkii (assembly GCF_040958095.1). NCBI lineage: Eukaryota > Metazoa > Arthropoda > Malacostraca > Decapoda > Cambaridae > Procambarus > Procambarus clarkii. Next base: position 3,358,716 of record NW_027189139.1, on the reverse strand, counting down.
GAAGGAAACGGGAGAACAGATCAGAGGTGGGCGGGCGGGGTCCGGAGGAGGAGACAACGGAGAGGAGCAGTCAAGGACAGCAGCAGGAAGAGGAGGGGTAGAAAGAGGGGAGCGAACCTCAGCAAGGGCAGCAACCGAGAGGGAAGCGGGGGCTAAAGAAACCTCCATAGCAGGAACAGGGGGCGCAACCACCGAAATGGGAGGGGAAGGAGCGAGAGAGGCAGAAGTAGGGGCCGAGGAAGAAAGCGAAACCTTCTTACCCGCCGGGGAAGAGGAAGGAGAGGAACCAGGCTTACGCTTCTGACTTAAAGAGACAGGTGTCCCAGCAACCACGTACTGGGCAACGGATTCTAGCGCCTCAGCAGGAGAAGCCGAACGAGAGCACACATGACGGCCGTTTGGAGAGCGATGGACATCAGCCCGCACCGACAGGCGGCGGGGAGAGTCAAGAGACGGAGGGGAAGGAGGGGAAGGATGGGAAGGAGGAACGGAGGGAGACGAGGAAGAAGACACAGGAGACACGACAGACCGGGTAGAAAGAAGGGGAACCCCAGACAGAGGACCAGGAGGTGGATCCTTCGGGAGAGAACCCAAAGGAACAGAGGAGGGGGCAGTGGGCGTATCAGGGTCCAAGGCCCGGAAACGGTTGTGAGTCTGAGGAAGGCGGGAAGGACGAGGAGAAGAAGAGCGCAACACACGAGCATAAGGCGGGAGCCGGCGAACCTGGCGTCTCGCCTCAGGAAAAGATAAACGCTCCTGGTGCTTCAAGTTGAGGACGGCTGCCTCAAGCTTGTAATGGACACACGCACGGGAGAAGGTAGGATGGGCCTCACCGCAGTTGAGGCAACGAGCCTGGGGAGAAGTGCACTCCGACTTAGAGTGACCTTCACCACCACACAAAGGACAGAGAGAGACAGTCGCAGAGCAGCGGAGGGCACCATGCCCAAACCTCCAGCACTTGCTACAAAGTCGAGGAGAAGGAATATACTCCTGGACAGAGCACCTAGCACCAGCAAGAATGACAAAGGATGGAAGGGTCCTACCATCAAAGGTAATCTTCACAACCCGGAGGGGTTGACGGCGACTACCACGAGGGGGACGAGTAAACGTGTCCACCTGGAGAATAGAATGACCCTGGGCAGCAAGGATATGTCGAATATCGTCGTGGCAGTCGCGCAAGTCCCGAACACCAATCGCAACATGGGGCAGGAGCAGAATAGTGCCAACGCTGGCATTCAACTGAGCGTTCTTCGAGACCCGAACAGGGGTCTCGCCAAGGCAGGATAAGGCAGCCAAGCGGGAAGCTGCATCCTGAGAAGGAGCAGCAACGACACGTGTACCGAGACGAGTGGGGTTGAAAGTAATGGAGGCATCCACGGAATCAACGAGATGTCGATGGAGGGAGAAATCGTCAGGAGGCGCAGAATCAAGAGGGAGGAGATCAAAATATTTGGCCCACGAAGCGGGACCAAACAAGGCTTGATAGGTAGCAGAACTGGAAGGAATCGAGCGAGGGCGGCCGTGACGAGGACGGCGGTGAGAACGCCCAGAGAGAGAGGGGTTAAAAGGCGCAGTAGTTACAACTAGAGAAGGAGCCGCGCCAGGGGACTAGGTAGTCACCACTGGGGGCTTGGGGCTCGACCCAACCACAGAGGAGGGAGGGGAGCTGGGGGAAGGAGTCAGAGAGGCCAAAGGAGGAGCAAGGCCAGGGCCTAATGCAGCGGAGGCTACAGAGCCCGGTCTTCCAACACGGACCGACTCGGGGGCTTGGTCGCCCACCCTATGAGCCTGAGAAGGTAAACCAGAAACAGCCGAAACAGGGGTCATCATCATTACGAAAAAGAAAATTCATTCACGAATGTGCCCCCACACCCACCATGGAGCCACAATTAGAGGCAGGACACCCAACAAGAAGCTATCGCCGATCTTGCCGGGGCCCCCTAGGGGTGCGTTGTGAGTATACGCCCCACAAACGCCACCTTAAGAAACCGACAGTCCGTCGAGATCGGGTTTAGTGACGAAAGGGGGATTGACAATAAAAGGTTCTCCCTCGCTCTCGACGTCGGGTACTACAGTTCTACGGGTGCAAGAGTATGCCTCCTCAAGCACCCGGGCGTCAAAATAGAAGAAGTCCAAGGGAAGAACCAGAACGAGCAAAAGGTCGGCAGGAAACGGCAAGCAGATAGGAGAAGAGGGGGAGAAAAACGAAACAGAAGGAAAAGGAAAAGGTGCCCAGCAGAATTGGAGAGGACGGCAGCAGGAGCACAAGGCTAGAAAAGGACAGAGGACTGTCCCAAGGAGCATCACACTCCGGCAGCCGCCCACTAAGCCCCCACACGGCGACAACGAGCTGAGCGGGGAGGGGGTCACTTTCTGAAGTCTGGTACCAGGTGACGAGGTAGCAGCAGTGGTTTACGACGACTTGTGTAGTGGCTCAAGCTTGCTGCTGCTCTACCCGACAATGCTCACTACATAAGGAGGCCCTCCAAGTTCAAGTTCATGTTTATTGAGACAAGAAAGAAATACGTCTCAAAGGGAAACACAAACCGAAACTGTCTCTATTTTCCTCTTGTTACAACTTGTAATAAAGTTGTTACATCTTGGCTTAACGTGTTTATGACGTATTAGAACGTTGTTACAACTTACTATATTGGTTGTTATAACTGGTTAGGTGTTAAAACTTGTTCGAACGTTGTACCAATGTCGTAGTTTCGGTGTGTGTTTGGCGGGGGAGTAGCTTAGGCTACTTCTACCCCCCCCCCTCCCTCCATCTTCACCCCGTGTAAGTACAGGATAATAGTGGAGCTGACCACCTAGTGTAATGTGCCTTGTCGACTATCACACTGTGTCTCCTCACATCAGGTTCCATCTTCACCCCGTGTAAGTACAGGATAATAGTGGAGCTGATCACCTAGTGTAATGAGTCTTGTCGACTATCACACTGTCTCCCCTCACATCAGGTTCCATCTTCACCCCGTGTAAGTACAGGATAATAATAGAGCTGACCACCTAGTGTAATGAGTCTTGTCGACTATCACACTGTCTCCCCTCACATCAGGTTCCATCTTCACCCCGTGTAAGTACAGGATAATAGTGGAGCTGACCACCTAGTGTAATGTGCCTTGTCGACTATCACACTGCGTCTCCTCACATCAGGTTCCATCTTCACCCCGTGTAAGTACAGGATAATAATAGAGCTGACCACCTAGTGTAATGTGTCTTGTCGACTATCACACTGTGTCTCCTCACATCAGGTTCCATCTTCAGCTGCCTTATTCACTCTTGTGTTGATGATGATATCCTCATAATGCAGCCAGAGTCTGCCAGTGCAGAGTACTCATCACGTGCCACTGTATGACTAACCATCCTGTGTGATGAAGATGTTTAGCATCACGTAGTTAGCTTTTTGACACACTGTACACCCCTTCATATAGTTTAGGGCAGCTGCACAAGTGCACATGTACCTAATGTGTTAATAACAAAAATCCATGTTTAAGGAATTGTTTATTTTCCACAAACACTTGATTATTTTCTAACGCAACTTCACTTATATGTTCATAGGGAATATATTAAGTTAACTGTTTGTTCCGTAAGTCCCTCAACGTGACTTGAGTTCGTTATGTATTAGTTAACGCTGTGTGTGCTAGTGGCTTTACAAGAATGTAACAACTCTTGTATATATAAATATATATAACGAAGGAAAACACACGTTTTGGACTAAAGAAAACGGGAAACTGCTGGAGAATCCTCAGTCATTTGCTTAATTTGGTTCAAACACAAATACACTTGTTTTAAAACATAGTTTTTTGTCTTGTTCCACACTATAGTTCACAGTTGACTCCTTCATAAGGCGGCCGTAGGCGTATAACGAGCGTCAGCGTAAGAAAGGTCTATGTCCCAGAGTGGCGGCTTGCCAGGCGGGAAACTCTTAAACAAACGTCAAGTTCTTGACAGTTAGCAAGAGTCCACAAGTGCTTGTGGCGTCACTTTGCGCACACAACAGTGACAAGTGCGCGCACTACCACAACAACTCCCACAACAGCTTGAGCAAGTGACAAAGTTGGCCAAACTGTCTCCACCACCAACACCAGATGACAACAACAACAACACGGCAGCCAACTGTCCCAAACTCCCACACCAGCTGATCCTGGCGCAGGGCTGCCAACCTGGTACACTTGTACACTTATCTCACTACTGTACACTGTATGTACACTTATCTCACTACTGTACACTGTATGTACACTTATCTCACTATTGTACACTGTATGTACACTTATCTCACTACTGTACTGTGCATGTACACTTATCTCACTATTGTACACTGTATGTACACTTATCTCACTACTGTACACTGTATGTACAATTATCTCACTATTGTACACTGTATGTACACTTATCTCACTACTGTACACTGTATGTACACTTATCTCAGTACTGTACAGTATATGTACACTTATCTCAGTACTGTACACTGTATGTACACTTATCTCAGTACTGTACAGTATATGTACACTTATCTCAGTACTGTACACTGTATGTACACTTATCTCAGTACTGTACAGTATATGTACACTTATATCAGTACTGTACACTGTATGTACACTTATCTCAGTACTGTACAGTATATGTACACTTATATCAGTACTGTACACTGTATGTACACTTATATCAGTACTGTACACTGTATGTACACTTATCTCAGTACTGTACAGTATATGTACACTTATATCAGTACTGTACAGTATATGTACACTTATCTCACTACTGTACAGTATATGTACACTTATCACACTACTGTACACTGTATGTACACTTATCACACTACTGTACACTGTATGTACACTTATCTCACTACTGTCCTTCCCTCCCTGCCATTTCTATCTCTTCTTCCTAACTCTCTATATCTTCCTTCATATCATGCCTTACCGGTCACTGTCCCTCCCTACCTCCCCTCTGTCTTTCCCCTCCCATATTTCCTCCCCGCCTCCCTCCCCTCGCCCGAGCCACACAAACACTCTTCATATTATCATTAAAATGAAAGTAACAAAGAAGTGCTGGCGGGAAAGTGGACCGCGCCGGCGGGGGAAGCTAGGGGAGTCTGGGGGAATTTGTGGGGGAGTAATGGGGGAAATACGAGGGACAGGGGGAATGTGAGGAGAGCCATGGAGGAAGTTTATGGTGTCAAGAGAATTTTGGGGGGGAATCGGGGGTCAGGGAGCAGGCAATGGGGAAAGTTTGGGGGAATTGAGATGGGAACCAGGGGGAGTTTGAGGGGTGTAAGAGTCTCGGATGACAGTCTTGGGTGTACTGATGGGTGGGGGAGGTGTGTGGGACCCTAGGGTGTACTGTACTAAAAGGTATTGTGTACTTTCAGACCTTGGATAGGGTAGATGATAGAGGCCAAGATGGGCCGAAACACCTTCACTTTCTTAAGTGTCTTGGTCGAGTCATTTGTTTCAGGCACCTTATTGTAATTAGAACGTAAGTACGAAAACAGACTTATCATTTGCCCCCCCCCCCAAACCTCAATGTTATAGAGAACATCTGGCACCCTACTACCAGAATTAATCTTTGACATTGTGTATTAAAACACAGCGATTTTCTGTTATATATTAATATTATTATATATTGTAGTTTTGTGTATATTTAGACCTAGTTAATGTTAGGAAAGTCAAGTTGCCATTGAGTTATTTGTAACTTGTCCTTAGACTAGGCTCTTCCAGCCGGTGGTCGACCCCAATGACGCAATTGTCAATATTAGCGTACTGCCTATTCTACACTTGCATTTTCTCTAATATATATCGGAAATGATTATATATTCAATTTTATTATAGTTAGACCTAGCGTAGGTTTTGCTATACAGTTAGACCTAGCGTAGGTTTTGCTATACAGGTAGACCTAGCGTAGGTTTTGCTATACAGTTAGACCTAGCGTAGGTTTTGCTATACAGTTAGACCTAGCGTAGGTTTTGCTATACAGTTAGACCTAGCGTAGGTTTTGCTATACAGGTAGACCTAGCGTAGGTTTTGCTATACAGTTAGACCTAGCGTAGGTTTTGCTATACAGTTAGACCTAGCGTAGGTTTTGCTATACAGTTAGACCTAGCGTAGGTTTTGCTATACAGTTAGACCTAGCATAGGTTTTGCTATACAGTTAGACCTAGCGTAGGTTTTGCTATACTGTTAGACCTAGCGTAGGTTTTGCTATACAGTTAGACCTGGCGTAGGTTTTGCTATACAGGTAGACCTAGCGTAGGTTTTGCTATACTGTTAGACCTAGCGTAGGTTTTGCTATACAGTTAGATCTGGCGTAGGTTTTGCTATACAGTTAGACCTAGCGTAGGTTTTGCTATACAGGTAGACCTAGCGTAGGTTTTGCTATACAGTTAGACCTAGCGTAGGTTTTGCTATACAGGTAGACCTAGCGTAGGTTTTGCTATACAGGTAGACCTAGCGTAGGTTTTGCTATACTGTTAGACCTAGCGTAGGTTTTGCAATACAGTTAGACCTAGCGTAGGTTTTGCTATACAGTTGGACCTAGCGTAGGTTTTGCTATACAGGTAGACCTAGCGTAGGTTTTGCTATACAGTTAGACCTAGCGTAGGTTTTGCTATACAGTTGGACCTAGCGTAGGTTTTGCTATACAGGTAGACCTAGCGTAGGTTTTGCTATACAGGTAGACCTAGCGTAGGTTTTGCTATACAGGTAGACCTAGCGTAGGTTTTGCTATACAGTTGGACCTAGCGTAGGTTTTGCTATACAGGTAGACCTAGCGTAGGTTTTGCTATACAGGTAGACCTAGCGTAGGTTTTGCTATACAGTTGGACCTAGCGTAGGTTTTGCTATACAGGTAGACCTAGCGTAGGTTTTGCTATACAGTTAGACCTAGCGTAGGTTTTGCTATACAGGTAGACCTAGCGTAGGTTTTGCTATACATGTTAGACCTAGCGTAGGTTTTGCTATACAGTTAGACCTAGCGTAGGTTTTGCTATACAGTTAGACCTAGCGTAGGTTTTGCTATACAGTTAGACCTAGCGTAGGCTTTTGCTTATACAGTTAGACCTAGCGTAGGTTTTGCTATACAGGTAGACCTAGCGTAGGTTTTGCTATACAGTTAGACCTAGCGTAGGTTTTGTTATACAGTTAGACCTAGCGTAGGTTTTGCTATACAGTTAGACCTAGCGTAGGTTTTGCTATACAGTTAGACCTAGCGTAGGTTTTGCTATACAGTTAGGCCTAGCGTAGGTTTTGCTATACAGTTAGACCTAGCGTAGGTTTTGCTATACAGTTAGACCTAGCGTAGGTTTTGCTATACAGTTAGACCTAGCGTAGGTTTTGCTATACAGTTAGACCTAGCGTAGGTTTTGCTATACAGTTAGACCTAGCGTAGGTTTTGCTATACTGTTAGACCTAGCGTAGGTTTTGCTATACAGTTAGACCTAGCGTAGGTTTTGCTATACAGGTAGACCTAGCGTAGGTTTTGCTATACAGGTTGACCTAGCGTAGGTTTTGCTATACAGTTAGACCTAGCGTAGGTTTTGCTATACAGTTAGACCTAGCGTAGGTTTTGCTATACAGTTAGACCTAGCGTAGGTTTTGCTATACAGTTAGACCTAGCGTAGGTTTTGCTATACAGTTAGACCTAGCGTAGGTTTTGCTATACAGTTAGACCTAGCGTAGGTTTTGCTATACAGTTAGACCTAGCGTAGGTTTTGCTATACAGTTAGACCTAGCGTAGGTTTTGCTATACAGTTAGACCTAGCGTAGGTTTTGCTATACAGTTAGACCTAGCGTAGGTTTTGCTATACAGGTAGACCTAGCGTAGGTTTTGCTATACTGTTAGACCTAGCGTAGGTTTTGCTATACAGTTAGACCTAGCGTAGGTTTTGCTATACAGTTAGACCTAGCGTAGGTTTTGCTATACAGTTAGACCTAGCGTAGGTTTTGCTATACAGTTAGACCTAGCGTAGGTTTTGCTATACAGTTAGACCTAGCGTAGGTTTTGCTATACAGTTAGACCTAGCGTAGGTTTTGCTATACAGTTAGACCTAGCGTAGGTTTTGCTATACATGTTAGACCTAGCGTAGGTTTTGCTATACAGTTAGACCTAGCGTAGGTTTTGCTATACAGTTAGACCTAGCGTAGGTTTTGCTATACAGGTAGACCTAGCGTAGGTTTTGCTATACAGTTAGACCTAGCGTAGGTTTTGCTATACAGGTAGACCTAGCGTAGGTTTTGCTATACAGTTAGACCTAGCGTAGGTTTTGCTATACAGTTAGACCTAGCGTAGGTTTTGCTATACAGTTAGACCTAGCGTAGGTTTTGCTATACAGTTAGACCTAGCGTAGGTTTTGCTATACAGTTAGACCTAGCGTAGGTTTTGCTATACAGTTAGACCTAGCGTAGGTTTTGCTATACAGTTAGACCTAGCGTAGGGTTTTGCTATACAGTAGACCTAGCGTAGGTTTTGCTATACAGTTAGACCTAGCGTAGTTTTGCTATACAGGTAGACCTAGCGTAGGTTTTGCTATACATGTTAGACCTAGCGTAGGTTTTGCTATACAGTTAGACCTAGCGTAGGTTTTGCTATACAGTTAGACCTAGCGTAGGTTTTGCTATACAGGTAGACCTAGCGTAGGTTTTGCTATACAGTTAGACCTAGCGTAGGTGTTGCTATACAGGTAGACCTAGCGTAGGTTTTGCTATACTGTTAGACCTAGCGTAGGTTTTGCTATACAGGTTAGACCTAGCGTAGGTTTTGGCTATACAGTTAGACCTAGCGTAGGTTTGCTATACAGCTTAGACCTAGCGTAGGTTTTGCTATACAGTTAGACCTAGCGTAGGTTGTTGCTATACAGTTAGACCTAGCGTAGGTTTTGCTATACAGTTAGACCTAGCGTAGGTTTTGCTATACAGGTTAGACCTAGCGTAGGTTTTGCTATACAGTTAGACCTAGCGTAGGTTTTGCTATACAGTTAGACCTAGCGTAGGTTTTGCTATACAGTTAGACCTAGCGTAGGTTTTGCTATACAGTTAGACCTAGCGTAGGTTTTGCTATACAGTTAGACCTAGCGTAGGTTTTGCTATACAGTTAGACCTAGCGTAGGTTTTGCTATACAGTTAGACCTAGCGTAGGTTTTGCTATACAGTTAGACCTAGCGTAGGTTTTGCTATACAGTTAGACCTAGCGTAGGTTTTGCTATACAGTTAGACCTAGCGTAGGTTTTGCTATACAGTTAGACCTAGCGTAGGTTTTGCTATACAGTTAGACCTAGCGTAGGTTTTGCTATACAGGTTAGACCTAGCGTAGGTTTTGCTATACAGTTAGACCTAGCGTAGGTTTTGCTATACAGTTAGACCTAGCGTAGGTTTTGCTATACATGTTAGACCTAGCGTAGGTTTTGCTATACAGTTAGACCTAGCGTAGGTTTTGCTATACAGTTAGACCTAGCGTAGGTTTTGCTATACAGGTAGACCTAGCGTAGGTTTTGCTATACAGTTAGACCTAGCGTAGGTTTTGCTATACAGTTAGACCTAGCGTAGGTTTTGCTATACAGTTAGACCTAGCGTAGGTTTTGCTATACAGTTAGACCTAGCGTAGGTTTTGCTATACAGTTAGACCTAGCGTAGGTTTTGCTATACAGTTAGACCTAGCGTAGGTTTTGCTATACAGTTAGACCTAGCGTAGGTTTTGCTATACAGTTAGACCTAGCGTAGGTTTTGCTATACAGTTAGACCTAGCGTAGGTTTTGCTATACAGTTAGACCTAGCGTAGGTTTTGCTATACATGTTAGACCTAGCGTAGGTTTTGCTATACAGTTAGACCTAGCGTAGGTTTTGCTATACCGTTAGACCTAGCGTAGGTTTTGCTATACATGTTAGACCTAGCGTAGGTTTTGCTATACAGTTAGACCTAGCGTAGGTTTTGCTATACAGTTAGACCTAGCGTAGGTTTTGCTATACAGTTAGACCTAGCGTAGGTTTTGCTATACAGTTAGACCTAGCGTAGGTTTTGCTATACAGTTAGACCTAGCGTAGGTTTTGCTATACATGTTAGACCTAGCGTAGGTTTTGCTATACAGTTAGACCTAGCGTAGGTTTTGCTATACAGTTAGACCTAGCGTAGGTTTTGCTATACATGTAGACCTAGCGTAGGTTTTGCTATACAGTTAGACCTAGCGTAGGTTTTGCTATACAGGTAGACCTAGCGTAGGTTTTGCTATACATGTTAGACCTAGCGTAGGTTTTGCTATACAGGTTAGACCTAGCGTAGGTTTTGCTATACAGTTAGACCTAGCGTAGGTTTTGCTATACAGTTAGACCTAGCGTAGGTTTTGCTATACAGTTAGACCTAGCGTAGGTTTTGCTATACTGTAGACCTAGCGTAGGTTTTGCTATACTGTTAGACCTAGCGTAGGTTTTGCTATACTGTTAGACCTAGCGTAGGTTTTGCTATACATGTTAGACCTAGCGTAGGTTTTGCTATACAGTTAGACCTAGCGTAGGTTTTTGCTATACAGTTAGACCTAGCGTAGGTTTTGCTATACAGGTTAGACCTAGCGTAGGTTTGCTATACAGTTAGACCTAGCGTAGGTTTTGCTATACAGTAGACCTAGCGTAGGTTTTGCTATACAGTTAGACCTAGCGTAGGTTTTGCTATACAGTTAGACCTAGCGTAGGTTTTGCTATACAGTTAGACCTAGCGTAGGTTTTGCTATACAGTTAGACCTAGCGTAGGTTTTGCTATACAGTTAGACCTAGCGTAGGTTTTGCCTATACAGGTAGACCTAGCGTAGGTTTTGCTATACTGTTAGACCTCTAGCGTAGGTTTTGCTATACAGTTAGACCTAGCGTAGGTTTTGCTATACATGTTAGACCTGCGTAGGTTTTGCATACAGTTAGACCTAGGCGTAGGTTTTGCTATACAGTTAGACCTAGCGTAGGTTTTGCTATACAGTTAGACCTAGCGTAGGTTTTGCTATACAGTGTAGACCTAGCGTAGGTTTTGCTATACTGTTAGACCTAGCGTAGGTTTTGCTATACTGTAGACCTAGCGTAGGTTTTGCTATACTGTTAGACCTAGCGTAGGTTTTGCTATACGTTAGACCTAGCGTAGGTTTTGCTATAAGTTAGACCTAGCGTAGGTTTTGCTATACGTTAGACCCTAGCGTAGGTTTGCTAATACAGTTAGACCTAGCGTAGGTTTTGCTATACAGGTTATGACCTAGCGTAGGTTTTGCTATACAGTTAGACCTAGCGTAGGTTTTGCTATACAGTTAGACCTAGCGTAGGTTTTGCTATACAGTTAGACCTAGCGTAGGTTTTGCTATACAGTTAGACCTAGCGTAGGTTTTGCTATACAGTTAGACCTAGCGTAGGTTTTGCTATACAGGTAGACCTAGCGTAGGTTTTGCTATACAGTTAGACCTAGCGTAGGTTTTGCTATACAGTAGACCTAGCGTAGGTTTTGCTATACAGTTAGACCTAGCGTAGGTTTTGCTATACAGTTAGACCTAGCGTAGGTTTTGCTATACAGTAGACCTAGCGTAGGTTTTGCTATACAGTTAGACCTAGCGTAGGTTTTGCTATACAGTTAGACCTAGCGTAGGTTTTGCTATACAGTTAGACCTAGCGTAGGTTTTGCTATACTGTTAGACCTAGCGTAGGTTTTGCTATACAGTTAGACCTAGCGTAGGTTTTGCTATACAGTTAGACCTAGCGTAGGTTTTGCTATACAGTTAGACCTAGCGTAGGTTTTGCTATACAGTTAGACCTAGCGTAGGTTTTGCTATACAGTTAGACCTAGCGTAGGTTTTGCTATACAGTTAGACCTAGCGTAGGTTTTGCTATACAGTTAGACCTAGCGTAGGTTTTGCTATACAGTTAGACCTAGCGTAGGTTTTGCTATACAGTTAGACCTAGCGTAGGTTTTGCTATACAGTTAGACCTAGCGTAGGTTTTGCTATACTGTTAGACCTAGCGTAGGTTTTGCTATACAGTTAGACCTAGCGTAGGTTTTGCTATACAGTTAGACCTAGCGTAGGTTTTGCTATACAGTTAGACCTAGCGTAGGTTTTGCTATACAGTTAGACCTAGCGTAGGTTTTGCTATACAGTTAGACCTAGCGTAGGTTTTGCTATACAGTTAGACCTAGCGTAGGTTTTGCTATACAGTTAGACCTAGCGTAGGTTTTGCTATACAGTTAGACCTAGCGTAGGTTTTGCTATACAGTTAGACCTAGCGTAGGTTTTGCTATACAGTTAGACCTAGCGTAGGTTTTGCTATACAGTTAGACCTAGCGTAGGTTTTGCTATACAGTTAGACCTAGCGTAGGTTTTGCTATACAGTTAGACCTAGCGTAGGTTTTGCTATACAGTTAGACCTAGCGTAGGTTTTGCTATACAGTTAGACCTAGCGTAGGTTTTGCTATACAGTTAGACCTAGCGTAGGTTTTGCTATACTGTTAGACCTAGCGTAGGTTTTGCTATACAGTTAGACCTAGCGTAGGTTTTGCTATACAGTTAGACCTAGCGTAGGTTTTGCTATACAGTTAGACCTAGCGTAGGTTTTGCTATACAGTTAGACCTAGCGTAGGTTTTGCTATACAGTTAGACCTAGCGTAGGTTTTGCTATACAGTTAGACCTAGCGTAGGTTTTGCTATACAGTTAGACCTAGCGTAGGTTTTGCTATACTGTTAGACCTAGCGTAGGTTTTGCTATACAGTTAGACCTAGCGTAGGTTTTGCTATACAGTTAGACCTAGCGTAGGTTTTGCTATACAGTTAGACCTAGCGTAGGTTTTGCTATACAGTTAGACCTAGCGTAGGTTTTGCTATACAGTTAGACCTAGCGTAGGTTTTGCTATACAGTTAGACCTAGCGTAGGTTTTGCTATACTGTTAGACCTAGCGTAGGTTTTGCTATACGTTAGACCTAGCGTAGGTTTTGCTATACAGTTAGACCTAGCGTAGGTTTTGCTATACAGTTAGACCTAGCGTAGGTTTTGCTATACTGTTAGACCTAGCGTAGGTTTTGCTATACAGTTAGACCTAGCGTAGGTTTTGCTATACAGTTAGACCTAGCGTAGGTTTTGCTATACAGTTAGACCTAGCGTAGGTTTTGCTATACAGTTAGACCTAGCGTAGGTTTTGCTATACAGTTAGACCTAGCGTAGGTTTTGCTATACAGTTAGACCTAGCGTAGGTTTTGCTATACTGTTAGACCTAGCGTAGGTTTTGCTATACTGTTAGACCTAGCGTAGGTTTTGCTATACAGTTAGACCTAGCGTAGGTTTTGCTATACAGTTAGACCTAGCGTAGGTTTTGCTATACGTTAGACCTAGCGTAGGTTTTGCTATACAGGTAGACCTAGCGTAGGTTTTGCTATACTGTTAGACCTAGCGTAGGTTTTGCTATACAGTTAGACCTAGCGTAGGTTTTGCTATACAGTTAGACCTAGCGTAGGTTTTGCTATACTGTTAGACCTAGCGTAGGTTTTGCTATACAGTTAGACCTAGCGTAGGTTTTGCTATACTGTTAGACCTAGCGTAGGTTTTGCTATACTGTTAGACCTAGCGTAGGTTTTGCTATACTGTTAGACCTAGCGTAGGTTTTGCTATACAGTTAGACCTAGCGTAGGTTTTGCTATACAGTTAGACCTAGCGTAGGTTTTGCTATACAGTTAGACCTAGCGTAGGTTTTGCTATACAGTTAGACCTAGCGTAGGTTTTGCTATACAGTTAGACCTAGCGTAGGTTTTGCTATACAGTTAGACCTAGCGTAGGTTTTGCTATACAGTTAGACCTAGCGTAGGTTTTGCTATACTGTTAGACCTAGCGTAGGTTTTGCTATACTGTTAGACCTAGCGTAGGTTTTGCTATACTGTTAGACCTAGCGTAGGTTTTGCTATACTGTTAGACCTAGCGTAGGTTTTGCTATACAGTTAGACCTAGCGTAGGTTTTGCTATACTGTTAGACCTAGCGTAGGTTTTGCTATACAGTTAGACCTAGCGTAGGTTTTGCTATACAGTTAGACCTAGCGTAGGTTTTGCTATACAGTTAGACCTAGCGTAGGTTTTGCTATACAGTTAGACCTAGCGTAGGTTTTGCTATACTGTTAGACCTAGCGTAGGTTTTGCTATACTGTTAGACCTAGCGTAGGTTTTGCTATACTGTTAGACCTAGCGTAGGTTTTGCTATACTGTTAGACCTAGCGTAGGTTTTGCTATACTGTTAGACCTAGCGTAGGTTTTGCTATAGTTAGACCTAGCGTAGGTTTTGCTATACTGTTAGACCTAGCGTAGGTTTTGCTATACTGTTAGACCTAGCGTAGGTTTTGCTATACAGGTAGACCTAGCGTAGGTTTTGCTATACAGGTAGACCTAGCGTAGGTTTTGCCCAATATTTTGGTTCTGTTGGTGGATCGGCTGATGGATCCAAGTGGTCGCGACAGGTGCTGACACAAGATCACATACAGCAACAGGTGCTGACACAAGATCACATACAGCAACAGATGCTGACACAAGATCACATACAACAACAGATGCTGACACAAGATCACATACAGCAACAGGTGCTGACACATGATCACATACAACAACAGATGCTGACACAAGATCACATACAGCAACAGATGCTGACACAAGATCACATACAGCAACAGATGCTGACACAAGATCACATACAGCAACTGATGCTGACACAAGATCACATACCGCAACAGATGCTGACACAAGATCACATACAGCAACAGATGCTGACACAAGATCACATACAGCAACAGATGCTGACACAAGATCACATACACAACAGATGCTGACACAAGATCACATACACAACAGATGCTGACACAAGATCACATACAGCAACAGATGCTGACACAAGATCACATACAGCAACAGTGCTGACACAAGATCACATACAGCAACAGATGCTGACACAAGATCACATACAGCAACAGATGCTGACACAAGATCACATACAGCAACAGATGCTGACACAAGATCACATACAGCAACAGATGCTGACACAAGATCACATACAGCAACAGGTGCTGACACAAGATCACATACAGCAACAGATGCTGACACAAGATCACATACAGCAACAGATGCTGACACAAGATCACATACAGCAACAGATGCTGACACAAGATCACATACAGCAACAGATGCTGACACAAGATCACATACAGCAACAGATGCTGACACAAGATCACATACAGCAACAGATGCTGACACAAGATCACATACAGCAACAGATGCTGACACAAGATCACATACAGCAACAGATGCTGACACAAGATCACATACACAACAGATGCTGACACAAGATCACATACAACAACAGATGCTGACACAAGATCACATACAGCAACAGATGCTGACACAAGATCACATACAGCAACAGGTGCTGACACAAGATCACATACAACAACAGGTGCTGACACAAGATCACATACAACAACAGATGCTGACACAAGATCACATACAACAACAGATGCTGACACGAGATCACATACAACAACAGTGCTGACACAAGATCACATACAGCAACAGATGCTGACACAAGATCACATACAACAACAGATGCTGACACAAGATCACATACAACAACAGGTGCTGACACAAGATCACATACAGCAACAGATGCTGCACAAGATCACATACACAACAGATGCTGACACAAGATCACATCAGCAACAGGTGCTGACACAAGATCACATACAGCAACAGATGCTGACACAAGATCACATACAGCAACAGATGCTGACACAAGATCACATACAGCAACAGTGCTGAGACAAGATCACATACAGCAACAGATGCTGACACAAGATCACATACAGCAACAGATGCTGACACAAGATCACATACAGCAACAGATGCTGACACAAGATCACATACAGCAACAGATGCTGACACAAGATCACATACAGCAACAGATGCTGACACAAGATCACATACAGCAACAGGTGCTGACACAAGATCACATACAACAACAGATGCTGACACAAGATCACATACAGCTACAGGTGCTGAGACAAGATCACATACAGCAACAGATGCTGACACAAGATCACATACAGCAACAGGTGCTGACACAAGATCACATACAGCAACAGATGCTGACACAAGATCACATACAGCAACAGATGCTGACACAAGATCACATACAGCAACAGGTGCTGACACAAGATCAAATACAGCAACAGATGCTGACACAAGATCACATACAGACACAGGTGCTGACACAAGATCACATACAGCAACAGATGCTGACACAAGATCACATACAGCAACAGATGCTGACACAAGATCACATACAGCAACAGATGCTGACACAAGATCACATACAGCAACAGATGCTGACACAAGATCACATACAGCAACAGTGCTGACACAAGATCACATACAGCAACAGGTGCTGACACAAGATCACATACAGCAACAGGTGCTGACACAAGATCACATAACAACAGGTGCTGACACAAGATCACATACAGCAACAGGTGCTGACACAAGATCACATACACAACAGGTGCTGACACAAGATCACATACAGCAACAGGTGCTGACACAAGATCACATACAGCAACAGATGCTGACACAAGATCACATACACAACAGGTGCTG
The DNA here is from genome assembly GCF_040958095.1 of Procambarus clarkii. Lineage (NCBI taxonomy): Eukaryota > Metazoa > Arthropoda > Malacostraca > Decapoda > Cambaridae > Procambarus > Procambarus clarkii. The sequence goes on along the minus strand of NW_027189139.1, from coordinate 3,342,085 downwards.
ACACAAGATCACATACAGCAACAGATGCTGACACAAGATCACATACAGCAACAGGTGCTGACACAAGATCACATACAGCAACAGATGCTGACACAAGATCACATACAGCAACAGATGCTGACACAAGATCACATACAGCAACAGGTGCTGACACAAGATCACATACAGCAACAGATGCTGACACAAGATCACATACAGCAACAGGTGCTGACACAAGAGATCACATACAGCAACAGATGCTGACACAAGATCACATACAGCAACAGATGCTGACACAAGATCACATACAGCAACAGATGCTGACACAAGATCACATACAGCAACAGATGCTGACACAAGATCACATACAGCAACAGGTGCTGACACAAGATCACATACAGCAACAGATGCTGACACAAGATCACATACAGCAACAGGTGCTGACACAAGATCACATACAACAACAGATGCTGACACAAGATCACATACAGCAACAGATGCTGACACAAGATCACATACAGCAACAGATGCTGACACAAGATCACATACAGCAACAGGTGCTGACACAAGATCACATACAGCAACAGATGCTGACACAAGATCACATACAGCAACAGATGCTGACACAAGATCACATACAGCAACAGATGCTGACACAAGATCACATACAGCAACAGATGCTGACACAAGATCACATACAGCAACAGGTGCTGACACAAGATCACATACAGCAACAGATGCTGACACAAGATCACATACAGCAACAGATGCTGACACAAGATCACATACAGCAACAGATGCTGACACAAGATCACATACAGCAACAGGCTGACACAAGATCACATACAGCAACAGGTGCTGACACAAGATCACATACAGCAACAGGTGCTGACACAAGATCACATACAGCAACAGATGCTGACACAAGATCACATACAGCAACAGATGCTGACACAAGATCACATACAGCAACAGGTGCTGACACAAGATCACATACAGCAACAGGTGCTGACACAAGATCACATACAGCAACAGATGCTGACACAAGATCACATACAGCAACAGGTGCTGACACAAGATCACATACAGCAACAGATGCTGACACAAGATCACATACAGCAACAGATGCTGACACAAGATCACATACACAGCAACAGGTGCTGACACAAGATCACATACAGCAACAGATGCTGACACAAGATCACATACAGCAACAGATGCTGACACAAGATCACATACAGCAACAGGTGCTGACACAAGATCACATACAGCAACAGATGCTGACACAAGATCACATACAGCAACAGATGCTGACACAAGATCACATACAGCAACAGATGCTGACACAAGATCACATACAGCAACAGATGCTGACACAAGATCACATACAGCAACAGATGCTGACACAAGATCACATACAAACAGCAGTGCTGACACAAGATCACATACAACAACAGATGCTGACACAAGATCACATACAGCAACAGGTGCTGACACAAGATCACATACAGCAACAGATGCTGACACAAGATCACATACAGCAACAGGTGCTGACACAAGATCACATACAGCAACAGATGCTGACACAAGATCACATACAGCAACAGATGCTGACACAAGATCACATACAGCAACAGATGCTGACACAAGATCACATACAGCAACAGATGCTGACACAAGATCACATACAGCAACAGGTGCTGACACAAGATCACATACAGCAACAGGTGCTGACACAAGATCACATTACAGCAACAGGTGCTGACACAAGATCACATACAGCAACAGGTGCTGACACAAGATCACATACAGCAACAGGTGCTGACACAAGATCACATACAACAACGATGCTGACACAAGATCACATACAACAACAGGTGCTGACACAAGATCACATACAGCAACAGATGCTGACACAAGATCACATACAACAACAGATGCTGACACAAGATCACATACAGCAACAGGTGCTGACACAAGATCACATACAGCAACAGATGCTGACACAAGATCACATCAGCAACAGGTGCTGACACAAGATCACATTACAGCAACAGGATGCTGACACAAGAATCACATACAGCAACAGATGCTGACACAAGATCACATACAGCAACAGATGCTGACACAAGATCGACATACAGCAACAGGTGCTGAGACAAGATCACATACAGCAACAGATGCTGAACACAAGATCACATACAGCAACAGATGCTGACACAAGATCACATACAGCAACAGATGCTGACACAAGATCACATACAGCAACAGATGCTGACACAAGATCACATACAGCAACAGATGCTGACACAAGATCACATACAGCAACAGGTGCTGACACAAGATCACATACAGCAACAGATGCTGACACAAGATCACATACAGCAACAGGTGCTGACACAAGATCACATACAGCAACAGATGCTGACACAAGATCACATACAGCAACAGGTGCTGACACAAGATCACATACAGCAACAGATGCTGACACAAGATCACATACAGCAACAGGTGCTGACACAAGATCACATACAGCAACAGATGCTGACACAAGATCACATACAGCAACAGATGCTGACACAAGATCACATACAGCAACAGATGCTGACACAAGATCACATACAGCAACAGATGCTGACACAAGATCACATACAGCAACAGATGCTGACACAAGATCACATACAGCAACAGATGCTGACACAAGATCACATACAACAACAGATGCTGACACAAGATCACATACAGCAACAGATGCTGACACAAGATCACATACAGCAACAGGTGCTGACACAAGATCACATACAGCAACAGGTGCTGACACAAGATCACATACAACAACAGGTGCTGACACAAGATCACATACAACAACAGATGCTGACACAAGATCACATACAGCAACAGATGCTGACACAAGATCACATACAACAACAGGTGCTGACACAAGATCACATACAGCAACAGGTGCTGACACAAGATCACATACAACAACAGATGCTGACACAAGATCACATACAGCAACAGGTGCTGACACAAGATCACATACAGCAACAGATGCTGACACAAGATCACATACAACAACAGATGCTGACACAAGATCACATACAGCAACAGGTGCTGACACAAGATCACATACAGCAACAGATGCTGACACAAGATCACATACAGCAACAGATGCTGACACAAGATCACATACAGCAACAGGTGCTGACACAAGATCACATACAGCAACAGATGCTGACACAAGATCACATACAGCAACAGATGCTGACACAAGATCACATACAGCAACAGGTGCTGACACAAGATCACATACAGCAACAGATGCTGACACAAGATCACATACAGCAACAGGTGCTGACACAAGATCACATACAGCAACAGGTGCTGACACAAGATCACATACAGCAACAGATGCTGACACAAGATCACATACAGCAACAGGTGCTGACACAAGATCACATACAGCAACAGATGCTGACACAAGATCACATACAGCAACAGGTGCTGACACAAGATCACATACAGCAACAGATGCTGACACAAGATCACATACAGCAACAGATGCTGACACAAGATCACATACAGCAACAGGTGCTGACACAAGATCACATACAGCAACAGATGCTGACACAAGATCACATACAGCAACAGGTGCTGACACAAGATCACATACAGCAACAGATGCTGACACAAGATCACATACAGCAACAGATGCTGACACAAGATCACATACAGCAACAGATGCTGACACAAGATCACATACAGCAACAGATGCTGACACAAGATCACATACAGCAACAGGCTGACACAAGATCACATACAGCAACAGATGCTGACACAAGATCACATACAGCAACAGGTGCTGACACAAGATCACATACAGCAACAGGTGCTGACACAAGATCACATACAACAACAGGTGCTGACACAAGATCACATACAGCAACAGGTGCTGACACAAGATCACATACAACAACAGGCTGACACAAGATCACATACAGCAACAGGTGCTGACACAAGATCACATACAGCAACAGATGCTGACACAAGATCACATACAGCAACAGGTGCTGACACAAGATCACATACAGCAACAGATGCTGACACAAGATCACATACAGCAACAGGTGCTGACACAAGATCACATACAAACAGATGCTGACACAAGATCACATACAGCAACAGATGCTGACACAAGATCACATACAGCAACAGGTGCTGACACAAGATCACATACAGCAACAGATGCTGACACAAGATCACATACAGCAACAGGTGCTGACACAAGATCACATACAACAACAGATGCTGACACAAGATCACATACAGCAACAGGTGCTGACACAAGATCACATACAGCAACAGATGCTGACACAAGATCACATACAGCAACAGATGCTGACACAAGATCACATACAGCAACAGGTGCTGACACAAGATCACATACAGCAACAGATGCTGACACAAGATCACATACAGCAACAGGTGCTGACACAAGATCACATACAACAGGTGCTGACACAAGATCACATACAGCAACAGATGCTGACACAAGATCACATACAGCAACAGATGCTGACACAAGATCACATACAGCAACAGGTGCTGACACAAGATCACATACAGCAACAGATGCTGACACAAGATCACATACAGCAACAGATGCTGACACAAGATCACATACAGCAACAGGTGCTGACACAAGATCACATACAACAACAGATGCTGACACAAGATCACATACAGCAACAGGTGCTGACACAAGATCACATACAGCAACAGGTGCTGACACAAGATCACATACAGCAACAGGTGCTGACACAAGATCACATACAGCAACAGATGCTGACACAAGATCACATACAGCAACAGATGCTGACACAAGATCACATACAGCAACAGATGCTGACACAAGATCACATACAGCAACAGGTGCTGACACAAGATCACATACAGCAACAGGTGCTGACACAAGATCACATACAGCAACAGGTGCTGACACAAGATCACATACAGCAACAGGCTGACACAAGATCACATACAGCAACAGGTGCTGACACAAGATCACATACAGCAACAGGTGCTGACACAAGATCACATACAGCAACAGATGCTGACACAAGATCACATACAGCAACAGGTGCTGACACAAGATCACATACAACAACAGATGCTGACACAAGATCACATACAAACAGGTGCTGACACAAGATCACATACAACAACAGATGCTGACACAAGATCACATACAGCAACAGGTGCTGACACAAGATCACATACAGCAACAGATGCTGACACAAGATCACATACAGCAACAGGTGCTGACACAAGATCACATACAGCAACAGATGCTGACACAAGATCACATACAGCAACAGGTGCTGACACAAGATCACATACAGCAACAGATGCTGACACAAGATCACATACAGCAACAGGTGCTGACACAAGATCACATACAGCAACAGATGCTGACACAAGATCACATACAGCAACAGGTGCTGACACAAGATCACATACAACAACAGGTGCTGACACAAGATCACATACAGCAACAGGTGCTGACACAAGATCACATACAGCAACAGGTGCTGACACAAGATCACATACAGCAACAGGTGCTGACACAAGATCACATACAGCAACAGGTGCTGACACAAGATCACATACAACAACAGGTGCTGACACAAGATCACATACAGCAACAGGTGCTGACACAAGATCACATACAGCAACAGATGCTGACACAAGATCACATACAGCAACAGGTGCTGACACAAGATCACATACAGCAACAGATGCTGACACAAGATCACATACAGCAACAGGTGCTGACACAAGATCACATACAGCAACAGATGCTGACACAAGATCACATACAGCAACAGATGCTGACACAAGATCACATACAGCAACAGATGCTGACACAAGATCACATACAGCAACAGGTGCTGACACAAGATCACATACAGCAACAGGCTGACACAAGATCACATACAACAACAGGTGCTGACACAAGATCACATACAGCAACAGGTGCTGACACAAGATCACATACAGCAACAGGTGCTGACACAAGATCACATACAACAACAGGTGCTGACACAAGATCACATACAGCAACAGGTGCTGACACAAGATCACATACAACAACAGATGCTGACACAAGATCACATACAGCAACAGGTGCTGACACAAGATCACATACAGCAACAGATGCTGACACAAGATCACATACAGCAACAGGTGCTGACACAAGATCACATACAGCAACAGATGCTGACACAAGATCACATACAGCAACAGGTGCTGACACAAGATCACATACAGCAACAGATGCTGACACAAGATCACATACAGCAACAGATGCTGACACAAGATCACATACAGCAACAGGTGCTGACACAAGATCACATACAGCAACAGATGCTGACACAAGATCACATACAGCAACAGGTGCTGACACAAGATCACATACAGCAACAGGTGCTGACACAAGATCACATACAGCAACATGCTGACACAAGATCACATACAGCAACAGGTGCTGACACAAGATCACATACAGCAACAGGCGCTGACACAAGATCACATACAGCAACAGGTGCTGACACAAGATCACATACAGCAACAGATGCTGACACAAGATCACATACAGCAACAGGTGCTGACACAAGATCACATACAGCAACAGGTGCTGACACAAGATCACATACAGCAACAGGTGCTGACACAAGATCACATACAGCAACAGGTGCTGACACAAGATCACATACAACAACAGGTGCTGACACAAGATCACATACAGCAACAGGTGCTGACACAAGATCACATACAGCAACAGATGCTGACACAAGATCACATACAGCAACAGGTGCTGACACAAGATCACATACAGCAACAGGTGCTGACACAAGATCACATACAGCAACAGGTGCTGACACAAGATCACATACAACAACAGATGCTGACACAAGATCACATACAGCAACAGGTGCTGACACAAGATCACATACAGCAACAGATGCTGACACAAGATCACATACAGCAACAGGTGCTGACACAAGATCACATACAGCAACAGGTGCTGACACAAGATCACATACAGCAAACAG